>NW_027308095.1:136603-164145 GCF_047496885.1 Scyliorhinus torazame
AAACACAGAGAGATAGAGAGAGAGAGAGAGAGAGAGAGAAACACAGAGAGAGAGAGAAACACAGAGAGAGAGAGAGAGAGAGAAACACAGAGAGAGAGAGAGAGAGAGAGAAACACAGAGAGAGAGAGAGAGAGAGAGAGAGAGAGAAACACAGAGAGAGAGAGAGAGAGAGAGAGAGAAACACAGAGAGAGAGAGAGAGAGAGAGAGAGAGAAACACAGAGAGAGAGAGAGAGAGAGAGAAACACTGCGATGAAGTTACTGTGAAAATCTCCTCGTCGCCACATTCTGGCGCCTGTTCGGGTACACAGAGGGAGAATTCAGAATGTCCAATTCACCCAACAGCACGTCTTTGGACTGTGGGAGGAAACCGGAGCCCCCGGAGGAAACCCACGCAGACACGGGGAGGACGTGCAGACTCCGCACAGACAGTGACCCAGCGGGGAATCAAACCTGGGACCCTGGCGCTGTGTAGCAACAGTGTTAACCACTGTGCTACTGTGCTGCCCTCAGTCCTGTCCCTCTTTCTCATTGTGTCTGTCCCCCGCCCCCCCAGGGACCTCCAGCCCTGTCCCTCTTTTTGACCGCGTCTCTCTCTCTCTCTCCCCCAGGTCTCGCCATGCTGGCCGTTCGACACATCGTGGGCGGCGGGCTCCGAGGGCCTCGCCCCGCCCCAGGAGCTGCCGTCTCCCTGGCCCGGTCCACGTCCTCGACGCCCAAGCAGGTAAGCCGGGTCCCGAGGGGAAATCCGAGCAGGGGTGGCCCATTCGGCCAGTCGGACCCTGCCCCCGTCGTTCAGTACGACCGCCGTCGTTTGTGGGCCTCCAGCTCCGTTTCCCTGTCCACGTTCCGTGTCCCTTAATTCCCCCAAGACACCGACAGTCCCGCTTGTCCAGGTTGAAATGTGGTCAAGACTGGAGCTTCCCCAAAGCTCGGGGGCGGGGGGGAGAGAATGTTCTAGATTCAGAACCCTCTTGACTGAAGAGATTTCTGCTCCTCTCAGTCCTAAATGACCCCCCCCCCCCCTTTATTCTGAGAGCCCGTGGTCTCGATTCCCCGGCCAGCGGGAGCAATCACAGCCTCCCTTGGCCGCCGACAGAGCGTTTGTGCGGCTATCCGCCCTTTAGAGGCATCACCTCTGCTCAAGCCTTTCCCGCCTTTTCTCCTCCCGGAGAGGGGCAGAAGAGGAGGCTTGCCTGTGCTTGGGGAGGGGGGCGGGTAAAGGAGGGGGTGGATGTTGCGGTTGACGGCACAGACTGGGTGTGGGACCCGGGGCCTTTTGCTGCTCTGTGAGTTTAGAAGAACATAAGAACTCGGAGCAGGAGTCGGCCATCTAGCCCCTCGAGCCTGCTCCACCATTCAATGAGATCATGGCTGATCTTTTGTGGACTCAGCTCCACTTTCCGGCCCGAACACCATAACCCTTAATCCCTTTATTCTTCAAAAAACTATCTATCTTTATCTTAAAAACATTTAATGAAGGAGCCTCTACTGCTTCACTGGGCAAGGAATTCCATAGATTCACAACCCTTTGGGTGAAGAAGTTCCTCCTAAACTCAGTCCTAAATCTACTTCCCCTTATTTTGAGGCTGTGCCCCCTAGTTCTGCTTTCACCCGCCAGTGGAAACAACCTGCCAGCATCTATCCTATCTATTCCCTTCATAATTTTATATGTTTCTATAAGATCCCCCCCTCATCCTTCTAAATTCCAACGCGTACAGTCCCAGTCTACTCAACCTCTCCTCGTAATCCAACCCCTTCAGCTCTGGGATTAACCTAGTGAATCTCCTCTGCACACCCTCCAGTGCCAGTACGTCCTTTCTCAAGTAAGGAGACCAAAACTGAACACAATACTCCAGGTGTGGCCTCACGAACACCTTATACAATTGCAGCAGAACCTCCCTAGTCTTAAACTCCATCCCTCTAGCAATGAAGGACAAAATTCTATTTGCCTTAATCACCTGCTGCACCTGTAAACCAACTTTTTGCGACTCATGCACTAGCACACCCAGGTCGCTCTGCACAGCAGCATGTTTTAATATTTTATCATTTACTTCATCCCTTTTGCTGTTATTCCGACCAGAGTTTATAGGCCTCAGCACCATACCGGACTCCCTCAGCTCTCTGCATTGGAGGGTTTAGGAGGCGGGGGTAGTGAGAGAGGTCAGGTAGTGATTGTGTCTCCCCACCCCCGCCTTGCTGTCCCGCTCGGCGGGGAAGGTGCTGCTGGGATCTCACTGACGTTGGTGCCACCTTGTCTCACAGGACACACCCACCAAGACGAAGTACGGACCCCTCAAGGATGAAGACCGGATCTTTACCAACCTGTACGGCCGCCATGACTGGAGGTGAGCGGCTCTCCTGGCCAAGGGCCCGAAGGGGGGTGCTTTCACTGCCGAAACGGACGATCCCTAACTACGAGACTGGATAAATGGGGACCATTTCTCACCTGGGGTGGGGTAAAAGAGGGACACTCCCTAACTGAGGGGTGGTGTAAATGGGGACGCTCCCTTACTGAGGGGCGGTGTAAATGGGGACGCTCCCTTACTGAGGGGCGGTGTAAATGGGGATCTCCCTTACTGAGGGATGGTGTAAATGATGGGGATCTCCCTTCCTGAGGGATGGTGTAAATGGAGACGCTCCCTTACTGAGGGGCGGTGTAAATGGGGACGCTCCCTTACTGAGGGGCGGTGTAAATGGGGACGCTCCCTTACTGAGGGGCGGTGTAAATGGGGACGCTCCCTTCCTGAGGGATGGTGTAAATGGAGACGCTCCCTTACTGAGGGACGGTGTAAATTGGGATGCTCCCTTACTGAGGGATGGTGTAAATGGGGACGATCCCTTACTGAGGGACGGTGTTAATGATGGGGACCTACCTGACTGAGGGATGGTGTAAATGGAGACGCTCCCTTACTGAGGGACGGTGTAAATGGGGATGCTCCCTTACTGTGGGATGGTGTAAATGGGGACGCTCCCTTACTGAGGGACGGTGTAAATGGGGATGCTCCCTTAGTGAGGGATGGTCTAAATGAGGACGCTCCCTCACTGAGGGACTGTCTCTGGGGACGCTCCCTTACCGAGGGACTGTGTCTGGGGACGCTCCCTTACTGAGGGACGGTGTAAATGAGGACGCTCCCTTACTGAGGGACGGTGTAAATGAGGACGCTCCATTACTGAGCGACGGGACAATTGGGGCACTCCATAACCGAGGGAGGTGTCCGTGGGGACATTCCCTTACCGAGGCACTGTGTCTGTGGACGCTCCCTTACCGAGGGACAGTGTTTGGGGACGCTCCCTTACCGAGGGACTGTGTCTGTGGACGCTCCCTTACCAAGGGACTGTGTATGGGGACGCTCCCTTCCCGAGGGACTGTCTGTGGACGCTCCCTTACCAAGGGACTGTGTATGGGGACGCTCCCTTCCCGAGGGACTGTCTGGGGACGCTCCCTTACCGAGGGACTGTGTCTGTGGACGCTCCCTTACCGAGGGACTGTGTCTGGGTACGCTCCCTTACCGAGGGACTGTGTCTGCGGACGCTCCCTTACCGAGGGACTGTGTCTGGGGACGCTCCCTTACCGAGGGACTGTGTCTGGGGACGCTCCCTTACCGAGGGACTGTGTATGGGGACGCTCCCTTACCGAGGGACTGTGTCTGGGGACGCTCCCTTACCGAGGGACTGTGTATGGGGACGCTCCCTTACCGAGGGACTGTGTCTGTGGACGCTCCCTTCCCGAGGGACTGTGTCTGGGTACGCTCCCTTACCGAGGGACTGTGTATGGGGACGCTCCCTTACCGAGGGACTGTGTCTGGGGATGCTCCCTTACCGAGGGACTGTGTCTGGGTACGCTCCCTTACCGAGGGACTGTGTATGGGGACGCTCCCTTACCGAGGGACAGTGTTTGGGGACGCTCCCTTACCGAGGGACTGTGTCTGTGGACGCTCCCTTACCAAGGGACTGTGTATGGGGACGCTCCCTTCCCGAGGGACTGTCTGGGGACGCTCCCTTATCGAGGGACTGTGTCTGGGGACGCTCCCTTCCCGAGGGACTGTGTCTGGGGACGCTCCCTTCCCGAGGGACTGTGTCTGGGGACGCTCCCTTCCCGAGGGACTGTGTCTGGGGACGCTCCCTTCCCGAGGGACTGTGTCTGGGGACGCTCCCTTACCGAGGGACTGTGTCTGGGGATGCTCCCTTACCAAGGGACTGTCTGGGGACGCTCCCTTACCGAGGGACTGTGTCTGGGGACGCTCCCTTACCGAGGGACTGTGTCTGGGGACGCTCCCTTACCGAGGGACTGTATCTGGGGACGCTCCCTTACCGAGCGACTGTGTCTGGGGACGCTCCCTTACCGAGGGACTGTGTCTGGGGACGCTCCCTTACCGAGGGACTGTGTATGGGGACGCTCCCTTACCGAGGGACTGTGTATGGGGACGCTCCCTTACCGAGGGACTGTGTATGGGGACGCTCCCTTACCGAGGGACTGTGTATGGGGACGCTCCCTTACCGAGGGACTGTGTCTGGGGACGCTCCCTTCCCGAGGGACTGTGTCTGGGGACGCTCCCTTCCCGAGGGACTGTGTCTGGGGACGCTCCCTTCCCGAGGGACTGTGTCTGGGGACGCTCCCTTCCCGAGGGACTGTGTCTGGGGACGCTCCCTTCCCGAGGGACTGTGTCTGGGGACGCTCCCTTCCCGAGGGACTGTGTCTGGGGACGCTCCCTTCCCGAGGGACTGTGTATGGGGACGCTCCCTTACCGAGGGACTTTGTCTGGGGACACTCTCTTACCGAGGGACAGTGTATGGGGACACTCCCTTAGCGAGGGACTCTGTCTGGGGACGCTCCCTTACCGTGGGACAGTATGAGGACGCTCCCTTACCGAGGGAGAATGTATGGGGACGCTCCCTTATCGAGGGACAGTGTATGGGGACGCTCCCTTACCGAGGGACTGTGTCTGGGGACGCTCCCTTACCGAGGGACTGTGTCTGGGGACGCTCCCTTACCGAGGGACTGTGTCTGGGGACGCTCCCTTACCGAGGGACTGTGTCTGGGGACGCTCCCTTCCCGAGGGACTGTGTCTGGGGACGCTCCCTTCCCGAGGGACTGTGTCTGGGGACGCTCCCTTACCTGGGGACGCTCCCTTACCGAGGGACTGTGTCTGGGGACGCTCCCTTCCCGAGGGACTGTGTATGGGGACGCTCCCTTACCGAGGGACTGTGTCTGGGGACGCTCCCTTACCGAGGGACTGTGTCTGGGGACGCTCCCTTACCGAGGGACTGTGTCTGAGGAAGCTCCCTTACCGAGGGACTGTGTATGGGAACGCTCCCTTACCGAGGGACTGTGTATGGGGACGCTCCCTTACCGAGGGACTGTGTCTGGGGACGCTCCCTTCCCGAGGGACTGTGTCTGGGGACGCTCCCTTACCGAGGGACTGTGTCTGGGGACGCTCCCTTACCGAGGGACTGTGTCTGGGGACGCTCCCTTACCGAGGGACTGTGTCTGGGGACGCTCCCTTACCGAGGGACTGTGTCTGCGGACGCTCCCTTACCGAGGGACTGTGTCTGGGGACGCTCCCTTACCGAGGGACTGTGTATGGGGACGCTCCCTTACCGAGGGACTCTGTCTGGGGACGCTCCCTTCCCGAGGGACTGTGTATGGGGACGCTCCCTTACCGAGGGACTGTGTCTGGGGACGCTCCCTTCCCGAGGGACTGTGTATGGGGACGCTCCCTTACCGAGGGACTGTGTCTGGGGACGCTCCCTTCCCGAGGGACTGTGTATGGGGACGCTCCCTTACCGAGGGACTGTGTCTGGGGACGCTCCCTTCCCGAGGGACTGTGTCTGGGGACGCTCCCTTCCCGAGGGACTGTGTCTGGGGACGCTCCCTTACCTGGGGACGCTCCCTTACCTGGGGACGCTCCCTTACCGAGGGACTGTGTCTGGGGACGCTCCCTTACCGAGGGACTGTGTATGGGGACGCTCCCTTACCGAGGGACTGTGTATGGGGACGCTCCCTTACCGAGGGACTGTGTCTGGGGATGCTCCCTTCCCGAGGGACTGTGTCTGGGGACGCTCCCTTACCGAGGGACTGTGTCTGGGGACGCTCCCTTACCGAGGGACTGTGTCTGGGGACGCTCCCTTACCGAGGGACTGTGTCTGGGGACGCTCCCTTCCCGAGGGACTGTGTCTGGGGACGCTCCCTTCCCGAGGGACTGTGTCTGTGGACGCTCCCTTACCGAGGGACTGTGTCTGGGGACGCTCCCTTCCCGAGGGACTGTGTCTGGGGACGCTCCCTTCCCGAGGGACTGTGTCTGGGGACGCTCCCTTCCCGAGGGACTGTGTCTGGGGACGCTCCCTTCCCGAGGGACTGTGTCTGGGGACGCTCCCTTCCCGAGGGACTGTGTCTGGGGACGCTCCCTTCCCGAGGGACTGTGTATGGGGACGCTCCCTTACCGAGGGACTTTGTCTGGGGACACTCTCTTACCGAGGGACAGTGTATGGGGACACTCCCTTAGCGAGGGACTCTGTCTGGGGACGCTCCCTTACCGTGGGACAGTATGGGGACGCTCCCTTACCGAGGGAGAGTGTATGGGGACGCTCCCTTATCGAGGGACTGTGTCTGGGGACGCTCCCTTATCGAGGGACAGTGTCTGGGGACGCTCCCTTATCGAGGGACAGTGTATGGGGACGCTCCCTTACCGAGGGACTGTGTCTGGGGACGCTCCCTTACCGAGGGACTGTGTCTGGGGACGCTCCCTTACCGAGGGACTGTGTCTGGGGACGCTCCCTTACCGAGGGACTGTGTCTGGGGACGCTCCCTTACCGAGGGACTGTGTCTGGGGACGCTCCCTTACCGAGGGACTGTGTCTGGGGACGCTCCCTTACCGAGGGACTGTGTATGGGGACGCTCCCTTACCGAGGGACTGTGTCTGGGGATGCTCCCTTCCCGAGGGACTGTGTCTGGGGACGCTCCCTTCCCGAGGGACTGTGTCTGGGGACGCTCCCTTACCTGGGGACGCTCCCTTACCTGGGGACGCTCCCTTACCTGGGGACGCTCCCTTACCGAGGGACTGTGTCTGGGGACGCTCCCTTCCCGAGGGACTGTGTATGGGGACGCTCCCTTACCGAGGGACTGTGTATGGGGACGCTCCCTTACCGAGGGACTGTGTCTGGGGACGCTCCCTTACCGAGGGACTGTGTCTGGGTACGCTCCCTTACCGAGGGACTGTGTCTGCGGACGCTCGCTTACCGAGGGACTGTGTCTGGGGACGCTCCCTTACCGAGGGACTGTGTCTGGGGACGCTCCCTTACCGAGGGACTGTGTATGGGGACGCTCCCTTACCGAGGGACTGTGTCTGGGGACGCTCCCTTACCGAGGGACTGTGTATGGGGACGCTCCCTTACCGAGGGACTGTGTCTGTGGACGCTCCCTTCCCGAGGGACTGTGTCTGGGTACGCTCCCTTACCGAGGGACTGTGTATGGGGACGCTCCCTTACCGAGGGACTGTGTCTGGGGATGCTCCCTTACCGAGGGACTGTGTCTGGGTACGCTCCCTTACCGAGGGACTGTGTATGGGGACGCTCCCTTACCGAGGGACAGTGTTTGGGGACGCTCCCTTACCGAGGGACTGTGTCTGTGGACGCTCCCTTACCAAGGGACTGTGTATGGGGACGCTCCCTTCCCGAGGGACTGTCTGGGGACGCTCCCTTATCGAGGGACTGTGTCTGGGGACGCTCCCTTACCGAGGGACTGTGTCTGGGGACGCTCCCTTCCCGAGGGACTGTGTCTGGGGACGCTCCCTTCCCGAGGGACTGTGTCTGGGGACGCTCCCTTACCGAGGGACTGTGTCTGGGGACGCTCCCTTACCGAGGGACTGTGTCTGGGGATGCTCCCTTACCAAGGGACTGTCTGGGGACGCTCCCTTACCGAGGGACTGTGTCTGGGGACGCTCCCTTACCGAGGGACTGTGTCTGGGGACGCTCCCTTACCGAGGGACTGTATCTGGGGACGCTCCCTTACCGAGCGACTGTGTCTGGGGACGCTCCCTTACCGAGGGACTGTGTCTGGGGACGCTCCCTTACCGAGGGACTGTGTATGGGGACGCTCCCTTACCGAGGGACTGTGTATGGGGACGCTCCCTTACCGAGGGACTGTGTATGGGGACGCTCCCTTACCGAGGGACTGTGTATGGGGACGCTCCCTTACCGAGGGACTGTGTATGGGGACGCTCCCTTCCCGAGGGACTGTGTCTGGGGACGCTCCCTTCCCGAGGGACTGTGTCTGGGGACGCTCCCTTCCCGAGGGACTGTGTCTGGGGACGCTCCCTTCCCGAGGGACTGTGTCTGGGGACGCTCCCTTCCCGAGGGACTGTGTCTGGGGACGCTCCCTTCCCGAGGGACTGTGTCTGGGGACGCTCCCTTCCCGAGGGACTGTGTCTGGGGACGCTCCCTTACCTGGGGACGCTCCCTTACCTGGGGACGCTCCCTTACCGAGGGACTGTGTCTGGGGACGCTCCCTTACCGAGGGACTGTGTATGGGGACGCTCCCTTACCGAGGGACTGTGTATGGGGACGCTCCCTTACCGAGGGACTGTGTCTGGGGATGCTCCCTTCCCGAGGGACTGTGTCTGGGGACGCTCCCTTACCGAGGGACTGTGTCTGGGGACGCTCCCTTACCGAGGGACTGTGTCTGGGGACGCTCCCTTACCGAGGGACTGTGTCTGGGGACGCTCCCTTCCCGAGGGACTGTGTCTGGGGACGCTCCCTTCCCGAGGGACTGTGTCTGTGGACGCTCCCTTACCGAGGGACTGTGTCTGGGGACGCTCCCTTCCCGAGGGACTGTGTCTGGGGACGCTCCCTTCCCGAGGGACTGTGTCTGGGGACGCTCCCTTCCCGAGGGACTGTGTCTGGGGACGCTCCCTTCCCGAGGGACTGTGTCTGGGGACGCTCCCTTCCCGAGGGACTGTGTCTGGGGACGCTCCCTTCCCGAGGGACTGTGTATGGGGACGCTCCCTTCCCGAGGGACTGTGTCTGGGGACGCTCCCTTCCCGAGGGACTGTGTCTGGGGACGCTCCCTTCCCGAGGGACTGTGTCTGGGGACGCTCCCTTCCCGAGGGACTGTGTCTGGGGACGCTCCCTTCCCGAGGGACTGTGTCTGGGGACGCTCCCTTCCCGAGGGACTGTGTCTGGGGACGCTCCCTGACCTGGGGACGCTCCCTTACCTGGGGACGCTCCCTTACCGAGGGACTGTGTCTGGGGACGCTCCCTTACCGAGGGACTGTGTATGGGGACGCTCCCTTACCGAGGGACTGTGTATGGGGACGCTCCCTTACCGAGGGACTGTGTCTGGGGATGCTCCCTTCCCGAGGGACTGTGTCTGGGGACGCTCCCTTACCGAGGGACTGTGTCTGGGGACGCTCCCTTACCGAGGGACTGTGTCTGGGGACGCTCCCTTACCGAGGGACTGTGTCTGGGGACGCTCCCTTCCCGAGGGACTGTGTCTGGGGACGCTCCCTTCCCGAGGGACTGTGTCTGTGGACGCTCCCTTACCGAGGGACTGTGTCTGGGGACGCTCCCTTCCCGAGGGACTGTGTCTGGGGACGCTCCCTTCCCGAGGGACTGTGTCTGGGGACGCTCCCTTCCCGAGGGACTGTGTCTGGGGACGCTCCCTTCCCGAGGGACTGTGTCTGGGGACGCTCCCTTCCCGAGGGACTGTGTCTGGGGACGCTCCCTTCCCGAGGGACTGTGTATGGGGACGCTCCCTTACCGAGGGACTTTGTCTGGGGACACTCTCTTACCGAGGGACAGTGTATGGGGACACTCCCTTAGCGAGGGACTCTGTCTGGGGACGCTCCCTTACCGTGGGACAGTATGGGGACGCTCCCTTACCGAGGGAGAGTGTATGGGGACGCTCCCTTATCGAGGGACTGTGTCTGGGGACGCTCCCTTATCGAGGGACAGTGTCTGGGGACGCTCCCTTATCGAGGGACAGTGTATGGGGACGCTCCCTTACCGAGGGACTGTGTCTGGGGACGCTCCCTTACCGAGGGACTGTGTCTGGGGACGCTCCCTTACCGAGGGACTGTGTCTGGGGACGCTCCCTTACCGAGGGACTGTGTCTGGGGACGCTCCCTTACCGAGGGACTGTGTCTGGGGACGCTCCCTTACCGAGGGACTGTGTCTGGGGACGCTCCCTTACCGAGGGACTGTGTATGGGGACGCTCCCTTACCGAGGGACTGTGTCTGGGGATGCTCCCTTCCCGAGGGACTGTGTCTGGGGACGCTCCCTTCCCGAGGGACTGTGTCTGGGGACGCTCCCTTACCTGGGGACGCTCCCTTACCTGGGGACGCTCCCTTACCTGGGGACGCTCCCTTACCGAGGGACTGTGTCTGGGGACGCTCCCTTCCCGAGGGACTGTGTATGGGGACGCTCCCTTACCGAGGGACTGTGTATGGGGACGCTCCCTTACCGAGGGACTGTGTCTGGGGACGCTCCCTTACCGAGGGACTGTGTCTGGGTACGCTCCCTTACCGAGGGACTGTGTCTGCGGACGCTCCCTTACCGAGGGACTGTGTCTGGGGACGCTCCCTTACCGAGGGACTGTGTCTGGGGACGCTCCCTTACCGAGGGACTGTGTATGGGGACGCTCCCTTACCGAGGGACTGTGTCTGGGGACGCTCCCTTACCGAGGGACTGTGTATGGGGACGCTCCCTTACCGAGGGACTGTGTCTGTGGACGCTCCCTTCCCGAGGGACTGTGTCTGGGTACGCTCCCTTACCGAGGGACTGTGTATGGGGACGCTCCCTTACCGAGGGACTGTGTCTGGGGATGCTCCCTTACCGAGGGACTGTGTCTGGGTACGCTCCCTTACCGAGGGACTGTGTATGGGGACGCTCCCTTACCGAGGGA
The DNA here is from genome assembly GCF_047496885.1 of Scyliorhinus torazame. Taxonomy (NCBI): domain Eukaryota; kingdom Metazoa; phylum Chordata; class Chondrichthyes; order Carcharhiniformes; family Scyliorhinidae; genus Scyliorhinus; species Scyliorhinus torazame. Next base: position 147,503 of record NW_027308095.1, read on the forward strand.
CAGTGTTTGGGGACGCTCCCTTACCGAGGGACTGTGTCTGTGGACGCTCCCTTACCAAGGGACTGTGTATGGGGACGCTCCCTTCCCGAGGGACTGTCTGGGGACGCTCCCTTATCGAGGGACTGTGTCTGGGGACGCTCCCTTACCGAGGGACTGTGTCTGGGGACGCTCCCTTCCCGAGGGACTGTGTCTGGGGACGCTCCCTTCCCGAGGGACTGTGTCTGGGGACGCTCCCTTACCGAGGGACTGTGTCTGGGGACGCTCCCTTACCGAGGGACTGTGTCTGGGGATGCTCCCTTACCAAGGGACTGTCTGGGGACGCTCCCTTACCGAGGGACTGTGTCTGGGGACGCTCCCTTACCGAGGGACTGTGTCTGGGGACGCTCCCTTACCGAGGGACTGTATCTGGGGACGCTCCCTTACCGAGCGACTGTGTCTGGGGACGCTCCCTTACCGAGGGACTGTGTCTGGGGACGCTCCCTTACCGAGGGACTGTGTATGGGGACGCTCCCTTACCGAGGGACTGTGTATGGGGACGCTCCCTTACCGAGGGACTGTGTATGGGGACGCTCCCTTACCGAGGGACTGTGTATGGGGACGCTCCCTTACCGAGGGACTGTGTATGGGGACGCTCCCTTCCCGAGGGACTGTGTCTGGGGACGCTCCCTTCCCGAGGGACTGTGTCTGGGGACGCTCCCTTCCCGAGGGACTGTGTCTGGGGACGCTCCCTTCCCGAGGGACTGTGTCTGGGGACGCTCCCTTCCCGAGGGACTGTGTCTGGGGACGCTCCCTTCCCGAGGGACTGTGTCTGGGGACGCTCCCTTCCCGAGGGACTGTGTATGGGGACGCTCCCTTACCGAGGGACTTTGTCTGGGGACACTCTCTTACCGAGGGACAGTGTATGGGGACACTCCCTTAGCGAGGGACTCTGTCTGGGGACGCTCCCTTACCGTGGGACAGTATGGGGACGCTCCCTTACCGAGGGAGAGTGTATGGGGACGCTCCCTTATCGAGGGACAGTGTATGGGGACGCTCCCTTACCGAGGGACTGTGTCTGGGGACGCTCCCTTACCGAGGGACTGTGTCTGGGGACGCTCCCTTACCGAGGGACTGTGTCTGGGGACGCTCCCTTCCCGAGGGACTGTGTCTGGGGACGCTCCCTTCCCGAGGGACTGTGTCTGGGGACGCTCCCTTACCTGGGGACGCTCCCTTACCGAGGGACTGTGTCTGGGGACGCTCCCTTCCCGAGGGACTGTGTATGGGGACGCTCCCTTACCGAGGGACTGTGTCTGGGGACGCTCCCTTACCGAGGGACTGTGTCTGGGGACGCTCCCTTACCGAGGGACTGTGTCTGAGGAAGCTCCCTTACCGAGGGACTGTGTATGGGAACGCTCCCTTACCGAGGGACTGTGTATGGGGACGCTCCCTTACCGAGGGACTGTGTCTGGGGACGCTCCCTTCCCGAGGGACTGTGTCTGGGGACGCTCCCTTACCGAGGGACTGTGTCTGGGGACGCTCCCTTACCGAGGGACTGTGTCTGGGGACGCTCCCTTACCGAGGGACTGTGTCTGGGGACGCTCCCTTACCGAGGGACTGTGTCTGCGGACGCTCCCTTACCGAGGGACTGTGTCTGGGGACGCTCCCTTACCGAGGGACTGTGTATGGGGACGCTCCCTTACCGAGGGACTGTGTCTGGGGACGCTCCCTTACCGAGGGACTCTGTCTGGGGACGCTCCCTTCCCGAGGGACTGTGTATGGGGACGCTCCCTTACCGAGGGACTGTGTCTGGGGACGCTCCCTTCCCGAGGGACTGTGTATGGGGACGCTCCCTTACCGAGGGACTGTGTCTGGGGACGCTCCCTTCCCGAGGGACTGTGTATGGGGACGCTCCCTTACCGAGGGACTGTGTCTGGGGACGCTCCCTTCCCGAGGGACTGTGTCTGGGGACGCTCCCTTCCCGAGGGACTGAGTCTGGGGACGCTCCCTTACCTGGGGACGCTCCCTTACCTGGGGACGCTCCCTTACCGAGGGACTGTGTCTGGGGACGCTCCCTTACCGAGGGACTGTGTATGGGGACGCTCCCTTACCGAGGGACTGTGTATGGGGACGCTCCCTTACCGAGGGACTGTGTCTGGGGATGCTCCCTTCCCGAGGGACTGTGTCTGGGGACGCTCCCTTACCGAGGGACTGTGTCTGGGGACGCTCCCTTACCGAGGGACTGTGTCTGGGGACGCTCCCTTACCGAGGGACTGTGTCTGGGGACGCTCCCTTCCCGAGGGACTGTGTCTGGGGACGCTCCCTTCCCGAGGGACTGTGTCTGTGGACGCTCCCTTACCGAGGGACTGTGTCTGGGGACGCTCCCTTCCCGAGGGACTGTGTCTGGGGACGCTCCCTTCCCGAGGGACTGTGTCTGGGGACGCTCCCTTCCCGAGGGACTGTGTCTGGGGACGCTCCCTTCCCGAGGGACTGTGTCTGGGGACGCTCCCTTCCCGAGGGACTGTGTCTGGGGACGCTCCCTTCCCGAGGGACTGTGTCTGGGGACGCTCCCTTCCCGAGGGACTGTGTATGGGGACGCTCCCTTACCGAGGGACTTTGTCTGGGGACACTCTCTTACCGAGGGACAGTGTATGGGGACACTCCCTTAGCGAGGGACTCTGTCTGGGGACGCTCCCTTACCGTGGGACAGTATGGGGACGCTCCCTTACCGAGGGAGAGTGTATGGGGACGCTCCCTTATCGAGGGACTGTGTCTGGGGACGCTCCCTTATCGAGGGACAGTGTCTGGGGACGCTCCCTTATCGAGGGACAGTGTATGGGGACGCTCCCTTACCGAGGGACTGTGTCTGGGGACGCTCCCTTACCGAGGGACTGTGTCTGGGGACGCTCCCTTACCGAGGGACTGTGTCTGGGGACGCTCCCTTACCGAGGGACTGTGTCTGGGGACGCTCCCTTCCCGAGGGACTGTGTCTGGGGACGCTCCCTTACCGAGGGACTGTGTCTGGGGACGCTCCCTTACCTGGGGACGCTCCTTTACCTGGGGACGCTCCCTTACCGAGGGACTGTGTCTGGGGACGCTCCCTTCCCGAGGGACTGTGTATGGGGACGCTCCCTTACCGAGGGACTGTGTATGGGGACGCTCCCTTACCGAGGGACTGTGTCTGAGGAAGCTCCCTTACCGAGGGACTGTGTATGGGAACGCTCCCTTACCGAGGGACTGTGTATGGGGACGCTCCCTTACCGAGGGACTGTGTCTGGGGACGCTCCCTTCCCGAGGGACTGTGTCTGGGGACGCTCCCTTCCCGAGGGACTGTGTCTGGGGACGCTCCCTTACCGAGGGACTGTGTCTGGGGACGCTCCCTTACCGAGGGACTGTGTCTGCGGACGCTACCTTACCGAGGGACTGTGTCTGCGGACGCTCCCTTACCGAGGGACTGTGTCTGGGGACGCTCCCTTACCGAGGGACTGTGTATGGGGACGCTCCCTTACCGAGGGACTGTGTCTGGGGACGCTCCCTTACCGAGGGACTCTGTCTGGGGACGCTCCCTTCCCGAGGGACTGTGTATGGGGACGCTCCCTTACCGAGGGACTGTGTCTGGGGACGCTCCCTTCCCGAGGGACTGTGTATGGGGACGCTCCCTTACCGAGGGACTGTGTCTGGGGACGCTCCCTTCCCGAGGGACTGTGTATGGGGACGCTCCCTTACCGAGGGACTGTGTCTGGGGACGCTCCCTTCCCGAGGGACTGTGTATGGGGACGCTCCCTTCCCGAGGGACTGTGTCTGGGGACGCTCCCTTCCCGAGGGACTGTGTCTGGGGACGCTCCCTTACCTGGGGACGCTCCCTTACCTGGGGACGCTCCCTTACCGAGGGACTGTGTATGGGGACGCTCCCTTACCGAGGGACTGTGTCTGGGGACACTCTCTTACCGAGGGACAGTGTATGGGGACGCTCCCTTACCGAGGGACAGTGTATGGGGACGCTCCCTTAGCGAGGGACTCTGTCTGGGGACGCTCCCTTACCGTGGGACAGTATGGGGACGCTCCCTTACCGAGGGAGAGTGTATGGGGACGCTCCCTTATCGAGGGACAGTGTATGGGGATGCTCCCTTACCGAGGGACTGTGTCTGGGGACGCTCCCTTACCGAGGGACTGTGTCTGGGGACGCTCCCTTACCGAGGGACTGTGTCTGGGGACGCTCCCTTACCGAGGGACTGTGTCTGGGGACGCTCCCTTACCGAGGGACTGTGTCTGGGGACGCTCCCTTACCGAGGGACTGTGTCTGGGGACGCTCCCTTACCGAGGGACTGTGTCTGGGGACGCTCCCTTACCGAGGGACTGTGTCTGGGGACGCTCCCTTACCGAGGGACTGTGTCTGGGGACGCTCCCTTCCCGAGGGACTGTGTCTGGGGACGCTCCCTTATCTGGGGACGCTCCCTTACCGAGGGACTGTGTCTGGGGACGCTCCCTTACCGAGGGACTGTGTCTGGGGACGCTCCCTTACCGAGGGACTGAGTCTGGGGACGCTCCCTTCCCGAGGGACTGTGTATGGGGACGCTCCCTTACCGAGGCACTGTGTCTGGGGACGCTCCCTTACCGAGGGACTCTGTCTGGGGACGCTCCCTTAGCGAGGGACTGTGTATGGGGACGCTCCCTTACCGAGGGACTGTGTCTGGGGACGCTCCCTTACCGAGGGACTGTGTATGGGGACGCTCCCTTACCGAGGGACTGTGTATGGGGACGCTCCCTTACCGAGGGACTGTGTATGGGGACGCTCCCTTACCGAGGGACTGTGTATGGGGACGCTCCCTTACCGAGGGACTGTGTATGGGGACGCTCCCTTACCGAGGGACTGTGTATGGGGACGCTCCCTTACCGAGGGACTGTGTATGGGGACGCTCCCTTACCGAGGGACTGTGTATGGGGACGCTCCCTTACCGAGGGACTGTGTATGGGGACGCTCCCTTACCGAGGGACTGTGTCTGGGGACGCTCCCTTACCGAGGGACTGTGCATGGGGACGCTCCCTTACCGAGGGACTGTGTATGGGGACGCTCCCTTACCGAGGGACTGTGTCTGGGGACGCTCCCTTACCGAGGGACTGTGTCTGGGGACGCTCCCTTACCGAGGGACTGTGTATGGGGACGCTCCCTTACCGAGGGACTGTGCATGGGGACGCTCCCTTACCGAGGGACTGTGTCTGGGGATGCTCCCTTCCCGAGGGACTGTGTATGGGGACGCTCCCTTACCGAGGGACTGTGTCTGGGGACCCTCCCTTACCGAGGGACTGTGTCTGTGGACGCTCCCTTACCGAGGGACTGTGTATGGGGACGCTCCCTTACCGAGGGACTGTGTCTGGGGACCCTCCCTTACCGAGGGACTGTGTCTGTGGACGCTCCCTTACCGAGGGACTGTGTATGGGGACGCTCCCTTACCGAGGGACTGTGTCTGGGGACGCTCCCTTACCGAGGGACTGTGTCTGGGGATGCTCCCTTCCCGAGGGACTGTGTATGGGGACGCTCCCTTACCGAGGGACTGTGTATGGGGACGCTCCCTTACCGAGGGACTGTGCATGGGGACGCTCCCTTACCGAGGGACTGTGTCTGGGGATGCTCCCTTCCCGAGGGACTGTGTATGGGGACGCTCCCTTACCGAGGGACTGTGCATGGGGACGCTCCCTTACCGAGGGACTGTGTCTGGGGACCCTCCCTTACCGAGGGACTGTCTGGGGACGCTCCCTTACCGAGGGACTGTGTCTGGGGACCCTCCCTTACCGAGGGACTGTGCATGGGGACGCTCCCTTACCGAGGGACTGTGTCTGGGGATGCTCCCTTCCCGAGGGACTGTGTATGGGGACGCTCCCTTACCGAGGGACTGTGTCTGGGGATGCTCCCTTCCCGAGGGACTGTGTATGGGGACGCTCCCTTACCGAGGGACTGTGTATGGGGATGCTCCCTTCCCGAGGGACTGTGTATGGGGACGCTCCCTTACCGAGGGACTGTGTCTGGGGATGCTCCCTTCCCGAGGGACTGTGTATGGGGACGCTCCATTACCGAGGGACTGTGTATGGGGACGCTCCCTTACCGAGGGACTGTGTATGGGGACGCTCCCTTACCGAGGGACTGTGCATGGGGACGCTCCCTTACCGAGGGACTGTGTCTGGGGACGCTCCCTTACCGAGGGACTGTGTCTGGGGACGCTCCCTTACCTGGGGACGCTCCCTTACCGAGGGACTGTGTCTGGGGACGCTCCCTTACCGAGGGACTGTCTGGGGACGCTCCCTTACCGAGGGACTGTGTCTGGGGACGCTCCCTTCCCGAGGGACTGTGTCTGGGGACGCTCCCTTACCGAGGGACTGTGTCTGGGGACGCTCCCTTCCCGAGGGACTGTGTCTGGGGACGCTCCCTTACCGAGGGACTGTGTATGGGGACGCTCCCTTCCCGAGGGACTGTGTCTGGGGACGCTCCCTTACCGAGGGACTGTGTATGGGGACGCTCCCTTACCTGGGGACGCTCCCTTACCGAGGGACTGTGTCTGGGGACGCTCCCTTCCCGAGGGACTGTGTATGGGGACGCTCCCTTACCGAGGGACTGTGTCTGGGGACGCTCCCTTACCGAGGGACTGTGTATGGGGACGCTCCCTTACCGAGGGACTGTGTCTGGGGACGCTCCCTTACCGAGGGACTGTGTCTGGGGACGCTCCCTTCCCGAGGGACTGTGTCTGGGGACGCTCCCTTACCGAGGGACTGTGTCTGGGGACGCTCCCTTACCGAGGGACTGTGTATGGGGACGCTCCCTTACCGAGGGACTGTGTATGGGGACGCTCCCTTACCGAGGGACTGTGTATGGGGACGCTCCCTTACCGAGGGACTGTGTGTGGGGACGCTCCCTTGCCGAGGGACTGTGTAAGGGGACGCTCCCTTACCGAGGGACTGTGCATGGGGACGCTCCCTTACCGAGGGACTCTGTCTGGGGACGCTCCCTTCCCGAGGGACTGTGTCTGGGGATGCTCCCTTCACGAGGGACTGTGTCTGGGGATGCTCCCTTCCCGAGGGACTGTGTCTGGGGACGCTCCCTTACTGAGGGACTGTGTCTGGGGACGCTCCCTTCCCGAGGGACTCTGTCCGGGGACGCTCCCTTACTCCGCCTCCTCCTTGCCATTCCAGGTGAGTTTACCACTGACTCTGAGCTGATGACTGGCTGAATAACTTGCTGTCCTGTCTCTCCCCAGGCTGAAGGGAGCTCTGAAACGAGGTGACTGGTACAAAACCAAAGAGATTCTCCTGAAAGGGGTGGACTGGATTCTCGGAGAGGTGAAGACATCCGGCCTGCGGGGGAGGGGAGGAGCTGGATTTCCCTCGGGAATGAAATGGGGCTTCATGAACAAACCCCCAGATGGAAGGTGAGGAAACATGTCGGAGCATCCCATTGGGATTGTAGAGGGAGCTTTACTCTGTATCTAACCCCGTGCTGTACCTGTCCTGGGAGTGTTTGATGGGGACAGTGTAGAGGGAGCTTTACTCTGTATCTAACCCCGTGCTGTTCCTGTCCTGGGAGTGTTTGATGGGGACAGTGTAGAGGGAGCTTTACTCTGTATCTAACCCCGTGCTGTTCCTGTCCTGGGAGAGTTTGATGGGGACAGTGCAGAGGGAGCTTTACTCTGTATCTAACCCCGTGCTGTACCTCTCCTGGGAGTGTTTGATGGCGACAGTGTAGAGGGAGCTTTACTCTGTATCTAACCCCGTGCTGTTCCTGTCCTGGGAGTGTTTGATGGGGACAGTGTAGAGGGAGCTTTACTCTGTATCTAACCCCGTGCTGTTCCTGTCCTGGGAGTGTTTGATGGGGACAGTGTAGAGGGAGCTTTACTCTGTATCTAACCCCGTGCTGTTCCTGTCCTGGGAGAGTTTGATGGGGACAGTGCAGAGGGAGCTTTACTCTGTATCTAACCCCGTGCTGTACCTGTCCTGGGAGTGTTTGATGGGGACAGTGTAGAAGGAGCTTTACTCTGTACCTAACCCGGTGCTGTACCTGTCCTGGGAGTGTTTGATGGGGACAGTGCAGAGGGAGCTTTACTCTGTATCTAACCCCGTGCTGTACCTGTCTCTGGGTATGGTCTGGGTGGGGTCACTGTTGCGGGAGGTTCACTAGTTCTTGTAAGTTATCGCGTTCTTCACTCCCGGACAGAGTGCAGTTCATGAACTGCTTTTTTGAAGCAGTACAAGGGAGCAAAGCCTCCAGCAGGTGGCCTGCCTTCTCCGAACACAGGAAATGGCCCAGCCGAGGTCCCTGTCTGGAGATTGGAACTGGGTCTATCTGGTGCCGGAATGTGATTTTCCCTGGACATGGGACTGGAAGTTTGCGGAGTCCAGGTGGGGCGAAGACGGCAGATTTCCTTCCCAAAGGCCCACATGGGTCTTCACAACAATTGCTAGTTTCACAATCGCCATCACTCCGATTCGATCCTCGGTTTGTTTACGAATGATTAATTCAATTGGAATGTGGTTTTCTCCTGAATCTGATGGATTCAGTTCTATAACGAAGCTTCCAACGTTCAGGTCAGTCCCTGAGACCAGGATCCTGCCCCACATTACGCTGGGGCCGCTGGATTACTGCCTGGTCACCGTACCACACGGTCATTGTCTCCTCCTTGCCCTTTGTTGCTTGTCTGCTTTAGACCCAAGTTCCTGGTTGTGAATGCTGATGAGGGGGAGCCTGGAACATGCAAGGACCGCGAGATCATGAGGCACGATCCCCACAAGTTGATTGAAGGCTGCCTGGTGGCGGGCCGCTCGATGGGAGCTCAAGCTGCTTATATCTACATCCGGGGAGAGTTCTATAACGAAGCTTCCAACGTTCAGGTCAGTCCCTGAGACCAGGATCCTGCCCCACAACCCTCCCTGTCTCTGTAACCCCCTCCAACCCCTACAACCCTCCCTATCTCTGTAACCTCCTCCTGCCCCACAACCCTCCCTGTCTCTGTAACCCCCTCCAGCCCCTACACCCCTCCCTATCTCTGTAACCTCCTCCTGCCCCACAACCCTCCCTGTCTCTGTAACCCCCTCCAACCACACACCCCTCCCTGTCTCTGTAACCTCCTCCAACCACACACCCCTCCCTATCGCTGTTACCTCCTCCAACCCCCTACACCCTCCCTATCTCTGTAACCTCCTCCAGCCCCTACACACCTCCCTATCTCTGTAACCTCCTCCAGCCCCTACACCCTCCCTATCTCTGTAACCTCCTCCAGCCCCTACACCCTCCCTATCTCTGTAATCTCCTCCAGCCCCTACACACCTCCCTATCTCTGTAACCTCCTCCAGCCCCCTACAACCCTCCCTATCTCTGTAACCCCCTCCAACCACACACCCCTCCCTATCTCTGTAACCTCCTCCAACCACACAACCCTCCCTATCTCTGTAACCTCCTCCAACCACACAACCCTCTCTATCTCTGTAACCTCCTCCAGCCCCTACACCCTCCCTATCTCTGTAACCTCCTCCAACCACACAACCCTCCCTATCTCTGCAACCCCCTCCAACCACACAACCCTCTCTATCTCTGTAACCTCCTCCAACCACACAACCCTCCCTATCTCTGTAACCCCCTCCAACCACACAACCCTCCCTATCTCTGTAACCCCCTCCAACCACACAACCCTCTCTATCTCTGTAACCCCCTCCAACCACACAACCCTCCCTATCTCTGTAACCCCCTCCAACCACACAACCCTCTCTATCTCTGTAACCCCCTCCAACCACACAACCCTCCCTATCTCTGTAACCCCCTCCAACCACACAACCCTCCCTATCTCTGTAACCTCCTCCAACCACACAACCCTCCCTATCTCTGTAACCTCCTCCAACCACACAACCCTCCCTATCTCTGTAACCCCCTCCAACCACACAACCCTCCCTGTCTCTGTAACCCCGTCAAACCACACACCCCTCCCTGTCTCTGTAACCTCCTCCAACCACACCCCTCCCTATCTCTGTAACCTCCTCCAACCCCCTACAACCCTCCCTATCTCTGTAACCTCCTCCAACCCCCTACAACCCTCCCTATCTCTGTAACCTCCTCCAACCACACAACCCTCTCTATCTCTGTAACCTCCTCCAACCCCCTACAACCCTCCCTATCTCTGTAACCTCCTCCAACCACACAACCCTCTCTATCTCTGTAACCCCCTCCAACCACACAATCCTCCCTATCTCTGTAACCTCCTCCAACCACACAACCCTCCCTATCTCTGTAACCTCCTCCAGCACCTACACCCCTCCCTATCTCTGTAACCTCCTATAACCACACACCCCTCCCTATCTCTGTAACCCCCTCCAACCACACACCCCTCCCTATCTCTGTAACCTCCTCCAGCACCTACACCCCTCCCTATCTCTGTAACCCTCTCCAACCCCTACACCCCTCCCTATCTCTGTAACCCTCTCCAACCACACGACCCTCCCTATCTCTGTAACCCCCTCCAACCACACAACCCTCCCTATCTCTGTAACCCCCTCCAACCACACAACCCTCCCTATCTCTGTAACCTCCTCCAACCCCCTACAACCCTCCCTATCTCTGTAACCTCCTCCAACCACACAACCCTCTCTATCTCTGTAACCTCCTCCAACCACACACCCCTCCCTATCTCTGTAACCCCTCCAACCACACAACCCTCCCTATCTCTGTAACCTCCTCCAACCACACAACCCTCCCTATCTCTGTAACCCCCTATAACCACACAACCCTCCCTATCTCTGTAACCCCCTCCAGTCCCTACACCCCTCCCTATCTCTGTAACCTCCTCCAGCCCCTACAACCCTCCCTATCTCTGTAACCCCTCCAACCACACAACCCTCCCTATCTCTGTAACCTCCTCCAACCACACAACCCTCCCTATCTCTGTAACCCCCTCCAACCACACACCCCTCCCTATCTCTGTAACCTCCTCCAGCACCTACACCCCTCCCTATCTCTGTAACTCCTCCAACCACACAACCCTCCCTATCTCTGTACCCTCCTCCAACCACACAACCCTCCCTATCTCTGTAACCTCCTATAACCACACAACCCTCCCTATCTCTGTAGCCTCCTCCAGCCCCGACACCCCTCCCTATCTCTGTAACCTCCTCCAGCACCTACACCCCTCCCTATCTCTGTAACCTCCTCCAGCACCTACACCCCTCCCTATCTCTGTAACCCCCTCCAACCACACAACCCTCCCTATCTCTGTAACCCCCCTCCAACCACACAACCCTCTCTATCTCTGTAACCCCCTCCAACCACACAACCCTCTCTATCTCTGTAACCCCTCCAACCACACAACCCTCCCTATCTCTGTAACCCCCTCCAACCACACGACCCTCCCTATCTCTGTAACCCCCTCCAACCACACAACCCTCCCTATCTCTGTAACCCCCTCCAACCACACAACCCTCCCTATCTCTGTAACCTCCTCCAACCACACAACCCTCCCTATCTCTGTAACCCCCTCCAACCACACAACCCTCCCTATCTCTGTAACCCCCTCCAACCACACAACCCTCCCTATCTCTGTAACCCCCTATAACAACGCAACCCTCCCTATCTCTGTAACCCCCTCCAACCACACGACCCTCCCTATCTCTGTAACCCCCTCCAACCACACAACCCTCCCTATCTCTGTAACCCCCTCCAACCACACAGCCCTCCCTATCTCTGTAACCCCCTCCAACCACACACCCCTCCCTATCTCTGTAACCTCCTATAACCACACAACCCTCTCTATCTCTGTAACCCCCTCCAACCACACGACCCTCTCTATCTCTGTAACCCCCTCCAACCACACAACCCTCCCTATCTCTGTAACCTCCTCCAGCCCCTACAACCCTCTCTACCTCTGTAACGCCCTCCAACCACACAACCCTCCCTATCTCTGTAACCCCCTCCAACCACACAACCCTCCCTATCTCTGTAACCCTCTCCAACCCTACAACCCTCCCTATCTCTGTAACCTCCTCCAGCCCCTACAACCCTCCCTATCTCTGGAACCTCCTTCAGCCCCTACAACCCTCCCTATCTCTGTAACCTCCTCCAGCCCCTACAACCCTCCCTATCTCTGTAACCTCCTCCAGCCTCTACACCCCTCCCTATCTCTGTAACCTCCTCCCGCCCCTACAACCCTCCCTATCTCTATAACCTCCTCCAGTCCCTACAACCCTCCCTATCTCTGTAACCTCCTCCAGTCCCTACAACCCGCCCTATCTCTATAACCTCCTCCAGTCCCTACACCCCTCCCTATCTCTGTAACCTCCTCCCGCCCCTACAACCCTCCCTATCTCTATAACCTCCTCCAGCCCCTACAACCCTCCCTATCTCTGTAACCTCCTCCAGCCCCTACAAACCTCCCTATCTCTGTAACCTCCTCCAGCCCCTACACACCTCCCTATCTCTGTAACCTCCTCCAGTCCCTACACCCCTCCCTATCTCTGTAACCTCCTCCAGTCCCTACACCCCTCCCTATCTCTGTAACCTCCTCCAGCCCCTACAACCCTCCCTATCTCTGTAACCTCCTCCAGTTCCTACACCCCTCCCTATCTCTGTAACCTCCTCCAGTCCCTACACCCTTCCCTATCTCTGTAACCTCCTCCAGTCCCTACACCCCTCCCTATCTCTGTAACCACCTCCAGTCCCTACACCCCTCCCTATCTCTGTAACCTTCTCCAGCCCCTACAACCCTCCCTATCTCTGTAACCTCCTCCAGTCCCTACACCCCTCCCTATCTCTGTAACCTCCTCTAGTCCCTACACCCCTCCCTATCTCTGGAAGCCTCTACAACCTCCCATGATTCCTCCAATTCCTGTACCAGCGTGTTGGAATCTGTAATTTAAGGATCTTAACCTGTCGAACTACGCGAAGTTTGTTGGAAGCTTAGTTGATGAATCAAAGTCCTGGCGCAATACGACAAGTTGTAAGATTTGGAATATTTCTGGACTCTGCCAAGTTGTTCGATTCCTAGTATTATTCGACTGCGTAAATTTGAAAGATTTATATTATTTCTACTCTTCGGTTACCAGTAGCGATTACTGGGACTCAGCATAAATTTGCAGTTAAAACTTCTCAGGTACCAAAAGGAATTATTTTATTTTGTCTTCTATTGGTTACAATTTGAAAGTCATTTAAAAGGCAATTCGTAGACAATTCGAAGCTTTCAGAGAATTACAGACATGGGGCGAGATTCTCCGTCCCCCCGCCGGGTCGGGGAATCGCTGGGGGGGCTGGCGTGAATCGCGCCGCGCCGGTTGGCGGGCCCCCCCCCCGCGCGATTCTCTGGCCCGGATGGGCCGAAGTCCCGCCGCTAAAATGCCTGTCCCGCCGGCGTAGATTAAACCACCTACCTTACCGGCGGGACAAGGCGGCGCGGGCGGGCTCCGGGGTCCTGGGGGGGCGCGGGGCGATCTGACCCCGGAGGGTGCCCCCACGCTGGCCTGGCCCGCGATCGGGGCCCACCGATCCGCGGGCGGGCCTGTGCCGTGGGGGCACTCTTTTCCTTCCGCCTTCGCCACGGTCTCCACCATGGCGGAGGCGGAAGAGACTCCCTCCACTGCGCATGCGCGGGGATGCCGTGAGCGGCCGCTGACGCTCCCGCGCATTCCCCGCCCGGGGATGTCATTTCCGCGCCAGCTGGCGGGGCAACAAAGGCCGTTTCCGGCAGCTGGCGGGGCGGAAATTCGTCCGGCGCCGACCTAGCCCCTCAATGTTGGGGCTCGGCCCCCAAAGATGCGGAGCATTCTGCACCTTTGGGGCGGCGCGATGCCCGACTGATTGGCGCCGTTTTGGGCGCCAGTCGGTGGACATCGCGCCGTTTCCGGAGAATTTCGCCCATTATCTTTTTTGCTTAGGCAGACAGCTCGAAAGTAACTTTTTAATAGGTCAAAGTCTAGCAATGAAACATGAAGAGAGAGAGAGAGAGAGAGGTAAACTTCAGCTAAACTCAAACTCAAGTACAAAACAGACTGACAGAATCAAAAAATCAAAGACAGTACCCCCAAAAGACAACTCAACACTAACTAACAGAATGACAACACAACACAACATCACAACACCACACAATACACTGCAGAAAGACTCTGAGAATTAAAGGCAGCAATTAAGGACAGACAATACTAAAATGACGGGCGGAAACATTTCAGTTATACCCTTCCATATCTGTCTTAAGTCATCTAATCACCCCCCAATATAATCCGAATTGGTTTGGGTTAGACTCAAACACATTTGATTTGATGGCAAGCCGTCCATCTTCAATGTGCAACATCAGCTTTTAATTGTTTCATGTCTGCATGTTATGGAATGTGATATTCTGCTAATCTTTACCAGCAATAAACTGGTTTTAAGCTAGCTTGGCTAATGTAACAATGGAGACTTCATATCGAGAAAGATTGAGTAAAATATATATATGATTCAATGCTTTACAAACTGCACTGGACTCCTGCCACCTCGTTGCCATGGAACTCCTTCCTTGTCCTTGACAATTAGCACAAGCAGTGTCAAATTGTCTTGCAACTGTGCTGCTATAATCTATGATGGAATTTTATGCTGATCCATGTATCTATTGAAGACCTGAATTTATGGGTGCTGAAATTTTCATTTTTAATGAGTATTTAAAACTAGGGCTTAATATTTATGCTTAAACAGCTATCTTTTACCTATACTAGTTGTATTCGAAATACCTGGCTTCTACACAGCCTCCCCGAACAGGCGCCGGAATGTGGCGACTAGGGGCTTTTCACAATAACTTCATTTGAAGCCTACTTGTGACAATAAGTGATTATTATTAATATCTGCAATTTCCATCACTCCTCCTTGATTGGCTGCACCTTGAGCTGCTTGGTCTCCCTACTTAGGGATTTCCTCCCTAAACCCCTCTGCCTCTTTCTACCTCCCTCCTCTCCCCTCCCCCAAGACACTCCTACATACATCCCCCCCCCCCCCCGACCAAGCTTCAGTCACCTGTCCTTCGATCATATACTGAACGATTAAAGATGCGGTTTCAATGTGACTGGTTGATTTCACTGCAGGCTAAGAGCTTTTCAATCGAGCTTATTTTGAAATTATAAAATTATAGCGGGTGCTTGGAATTGACTGAGCAGAATTAACGAAGTCTGTTGGCTGGGATTTGACCCTTGCTCCCCAAAGGGTTGTAGGTCCCAGTTTCTGATAGCTCTGTTTCTGTCTGTTGCTGGCAGGTCGCGATCAGAGAGGCATACGAGGCGGGCCTGATTGGGAAGAATGCCTGTGGGTCGGGATATGACTTCGACGTGTATGTTTTCCGTGGAGCTGGCGCCTACATCTGTGGGGAGGAGACGGCCCTGATCGAGTCGCTGGAGGGGAAGCCGGGAAAACCTCGTTTGAAGCCCCCTTTCCCCGCTGACGTGGGTGAGCTATTCTGATTCTCCTGGGAAAGTTGTAAAGGCCACAAATGTGAGGTCATGCATTTTGGAAGGTCTAATGCAGGTCGGGAATATACAGTGAATGGTAGAACCCTCAAGAGTATTGAAAGTCAGAGAGATCTAGGAGTACAGGTCCACAGGTCATTGAAAGGGGCAACACAGGTGGAGAAGGTAGTCAAGAAGGCATACGGCATGCTTGCCTTCATTGGCCGGGGCATTGAGTATAAGAATTGGCAAGTCATGTTGCAGCTGTATAGAACCTTAGTTAGGCCACACTTGGAGCATAATGTTCCATTCTGGTCGCCACACTACCAGAAGGATGTGGAGGCTTTAGAGAGGGTGCAGAAGAGATTTACCAGGATGTTGCCTGGCATGGAGTGCATAAGCTATGAGGAGCGTTGAATGAACTCGGTTTGTTCTCACTGGAACGAAGGAGGTTGAGGGGAGACTTGATAGAGGTATACAAAATTATGAGGGGCATAGACAGAGTGGATAGTCAGAGGCTTTTCCCCGGGGTAGAGGGGTCGAGTGGATAGTCAGAGGCTTTTCCCCGGGGTAGAGGGGTCAATTACTAGGGGGCATAGGTTTAAGGTGAGAGGGGCAAGGTTTAGAGTAGATGTACGAGGCAAGTTTTTTTACACAGAGGGTAGTGGGGGCCTGGAACTCGCTACCGGAGGAGGTGGTGGAAGCAGGGACGATAGTGACATTTAAGGGGCATCTTGACAAATACATGAATAGGATGGGAATAGAGGGATATGGACCCCGGGAGGGTAGAAGATTGTAGTTTAGTCGGGCAGCATGGTCGGCACGGGCTTGGAGGGCCAAAGGGCCTGTTCCTGTGCTGTACATTTCTTTGTTCTTTGTCAAGGGGCGGCGAGGGTGGGGCGTGGAGAGGGGACAGGGACCGGGCAGTGAAAGAGGGAGGGGAGAGGAAGGGAGGGAAGAGATCAGCAGTGGGAGTGAGGGAGGGAGAAGGAGGACGGTTCGAGGAAGAGGGAGCGGGAAGGTGGGAGGAGGAGAGAAGGTGGGAGGGAGAGGGGGATTGGAGAGACTGAAGAACGTAGAGAGGGGAGGAGGGTGGGGAGAGTGAGGAACTGAGAAGAATTGGATGTGGGGGGGAGAAGGTGGGTGTGGGGGGGGGGAGAGAAGGTGGGTGTGGGGGGGGCGGAAAAGGTGGGTGTGGGGGGGTAGAGAGAAAAGGTGGGTGTGGGGGGGGAGAAGGTTGG
>NW_027308095.1:164245-201565 GCF_047496885.1 Scyliorhinus torazame
CACTCCCCCCCCCCCCCCCCCCCACACCCACCCTCCCCCTCCACCCACCTCCTCCCCCCCCCCATCCACACCCACCTCCTCCCCCCCCACACCCACCTTCTCCGCCCCCCACACCCACCTTCTCCGCCCCCCACACACACCCAACTTCTGCGCCCCCCACACCCACCTTCTCTCCCCCCCCCACACCCAGCTTCTCCCCCCCCACACCCACCTTCTCCGCCCCCCACACCCACCTTCGCCCCCCCCCACACCCACCTTCTCCGCCCCCCACACCACCTTCGCCCCCCCCCCCACACCCACCTTCTCCGCCCCCCACACCCACCTTCTCCCCCCCCCACACCCACCTTCTCCCCCCCCACACCGACCTTCTGCGCCCCCCACACCCACCTTCTCCCCCCCCCCACACCCACCTTCTCCCCCCCCACACCCACCTTCTCCCCCCCCACACCCACCTTCTCCGCCCCCCACACCCACCTTCTCCCCCCCTCCCACACCCACCTTCCCCCCCCCACACTCCCACACCCACCTTCTCCCCCCCCCACACCCACCTTCTCCCCCCACACCCACCTTCTCCCCCACCCACAACTACCCTCCCCCCCCACACCCACCTTCTCCCCTCCACGCCCACCTTCTCCCCTCCACACCCACCTTCTCCCCCCACGCCCACCTTCTCCCCCCCCACGCCCACCTTCTCCCCCCCCACGCCCACCTTCTCCCCCCCCACGCCCACCTTCTCCCCCCCCACGCCCACCTTCTCCCCCCCACGCCCACCTTCTCCCCCCCACACACCCACCTCCCCCCCCCCACACCCACCTCCTCTCCCACCCCACGCCCACCTCCTCTCCCACCACACGCCCACCTCCTCTCCCACCCCACGCCCACCTTCTCCCCCCCACGCCCACCTTCTCCCCCCCACGCCCACCTTCTCCCCCCCACGCCCACCTTCTCCCCCCCATGCCCACCTTCTCCCCCCCCACGCCCACCTTCTCCCCCCCCACACCCACCTTCTCTCCCCCCCCCACACCCACCTTCTCCCCCCCCACTCGCACCTTCTCCCCCCCTCCACACCCACCTTCTCCCCCCCCCCACGCCCACCTTCTCCCTCCCACGCCCACCTTTTCTCTCCCCCCCACACCCACCTTCTCCCCCCCACCACACCAACTTCTCCACCCCCCCACACCCACCTTCTCCGCCCCCCACACCCACCTTCTCCCCCCCCACACCCACCTTCTGCGCCCCCCACACCCACCTTCTTCCCCCCCCACACCCACCTTCTCCCCCCCCCCCCACACCCACCTTCTCCGCCCCCCACACCCACCTTCTCCCCCCCTCCCACACCCACCTTCCCCCCCCACACCCCCACACCCACCTTCTCCCCCCCCCCCACACCCACCTTCTCCCCCCCACACCCACCTTCTCCCCACCCACAACTACCCTCCCCCCCCACACCCACCTTCTCCCCTCCACACCCACCTTCTCCCCCCCACGCCCACCTTCTCCCCTCCACACCCACCTTCTCCCCCCCACGCCCACCTTCTCCCCCCCACGCCCACCTTCTCCCCCCCACGCCCACCTTCTCCCCCCCACGCCCACCTTCCCCCCCACGCCCACCTTCTCCCCCCCACGCCCACCTTCTCCCCCCCCCACGCCCACCTTCGCCCCCCCCCACACCCACCTCCTCTCCCACCCCACGCCCACCTCCTCTCCCACCCCACGCTCACCTCCTCTCCCACCCCACGCCCACCTTCTCCCCCCCACGCCCACCTTCTCCCCCCCACGCCCACCTTCTCCCCCCCCACGCCCACCTTCTCCCCCCCACGCCCCCTCTCCCCCCACGCCCACCTTCTCCCCCCCACGCCCACCTTCTCCCCCCCCACGCCCACCTTCTCCCCCCCCACGCCCACCTTCTCCCCCCCCCCACACCCACCTTCTCTCCCCCCCCCACACCCACCTTCTCTCCCCCCCACACCCACCTTCTCCCCCCCCCACTCGCACCTTCTCCCCCCCTCCACACCCACCTTCTCCCCCCCCCCACGCCCACCTTCTCCCTCCCACGCCCACCTTTTCTCTCCCCCCCCACACCCACCTTCTCCCCCCACCACACCCACCTTCTCCCCCCCCACACCCACCTTCTCCCCCCCCACACCCACCTTCTCCCCCCCCACACCCACCTTCTCCCCCCCCCACACCCACCTTCTCCCCCCCACGCCCACCTTTTCTCTACCCCCCCACACCCACCTTTTCCGCCCCCCACGCCCACCTTCTCCGCCCCCCCCACACCCACCTTCTCTCCCCCCCCACACCCACCTTCTCCCCCCCCACACCCACCTTCTCCCCCCCCACTCACACCTTCTCCCCCCCTCCACACCCACCTTCTCCCCCCCCCACGCCCACCTTCTCTCCCCCCCACGCCCACCTTCTCCCTCCCACGCCCACCTTTTCTCTCCCCCCCACACCCACCTTCTCCCCCCACCACACCAACTTCTCCCCCCCCCCCCCACACCCACCTTCTCCCCCCCACACCCACCTTCTCCCCCCCCACACCCACCTTCTCTCCCCCCCCCACACCCACCTTCTCCCCCCCCACACCCACCTTTTACCCCCCCACACCCACCTTTTCCGCCCCCCCCACGCCCACCTTCTCCGCCCCCCCCCCACACCCACCTTCTCTCCCCCCCCCACACCCACCTTCTCTCCCCTCCCACACCCACCTTCTCTCCCCCCCCCCACACCCACCTTCTCCCCCCCACACCAATTCTTCTCAGTTCATCACTCTCCCCACCCTCCTCCCCTCTCTACGTTCTTCAGTCTCTCCAATCCCCCTCTCCCTCCCACCTTCTCTCCTCCTCCCACCTTCCCAGTCCCCCCCCCCCCCCCCGGTTCTCCGTCCATCGCCTCGCTCCCTCTTCCTCGAACCGTCCTCCTTCTCCCTCCCTCACTCCCACTGCTGATCTCTTCCCTCCCTTCCTCTCCCCTCCCTCTTTCACTGCCCGGTCCCTGTCCCCTCTCCACGCCCCACCCTCGCCGCCCCTTGACAAAGAACAAAGAAATGTACAGCACAGGAACAGGCCCTTTGGCCCTCCAAGCCCGTGCCGACCATGCTGCCCGACTAAACTACAATCTTCTACACTTGCTGGGTCCGTATCCCTCTATTCCCATCCTATTCATGTATTTGTCAAGATGCCCCTTAAATGTCACTATCGTCCCTGCTTCCACACCACCTCCTCCGGTAGCGAGTTCCAGGCCCCAACACCCTCTGTGTAAAAAAACTTGCCTCGTACATCTCCTCTAAACCTTGCCCCTCTCACCTTAAACCTATGCCCCCTAGTAATTGACCCCTCTACCCTGGGGAAAAGCCTCTGACTATCCACTCTGTCTATGCCCCTCATAATTTTGTATACCTCTATCAAGTCTCCCCTCAACCTCCTTCGTTCCAGTGAGAACAAACCGAGGTTATACAACCGCTCCTCATAGCTAATGCCCCCCATACCAGGCAACATTCTGGTAAATCTCGTCTGTACCCTCTCTAAAGCCTCCACATCCTTCTGGTAGTGTGGCGACCAGAATTGAACACTATACTCCAAGTGTGGCCTAACTAAGGTTCTATACAGCTGCAACATGACTTGCCAATTCTTATACTCAATGCCCCGGCCAATGAAGGCAAGCATGCCGTTTGCCTTCTTGACTACCTTCTCCACCTGTGTTGCCCCTTTCAATGACCTGTGGACCTGTACTCCTAGATCTCTCTGACTTTCAATACTCTTGAGGGTTCTACCATTCACTGTATATTCCCGACCTGCATTAGACCTTCCAAAATGCATGACCTCACATTTGTGGCCTTTACAACTTTCCCAGGAGAATCAGAATAGCTCACCCACGTCAGCGGGGAAAGGGGGCTTCAAACGAGGTTTTCCCGGCTTCCCCTCCAGCGACTCGATCAGGGCCGTCTCCTCCCCACAGATGTAGGCGCCAGCTCCACGGAAAACATACACGTCGAAGTCATATCCCGACCCACAGGCATTCTTCCCAATCAGGCCCGCCTCGTATGCCTCTCTGATCGCGACCTGCCAGCAACAGACAGAAATAGAGGTATCAGAAACTGTGACCTACAACCCTTTGGGGAGCAAGGGTCAAATCCCAGCCAACAGACTTCGTTAATTCTGCTCAGTCAATTCCAAGCACCCGCTATAATTTTATAATTTCAAAATAAGCTCGATTGAAAAGCTCTTAGCCTGCAGTGAAATCAACCAGTCACATTGAAACCGCATCTTTAATCATTCAGTATATGATCAAAGGACAGGTGACTGAAGGTTGGCCAGCGGGGGGGGATGTATGTAGGAGTGTCTTGGGGGAGGGGAGAGGAGGGAGGTAGAAAGAGGCAGAGGGTTTAGGGAGGAAATCCCTAAGTAGGGAGACCAAGCAGCTCAAGGTGCAGCCAATCAAGGAGGAGTGATGGAAATCGCAGATATTAATAATAATCACTTATTGTCACAAGTAGGCTTCAAATGAAGTTACTGTGAAAAGCCCCTAGTCGCCACATTCCGGCGCCTGTTCGGGGAGGCTGGTATTTCGAATACAACTAGTATAGGTAAAAGATAGCTGTTTAAGCATAAATATTAAGCCCTAGTTTTAAATACTCATTAAAAATGAAAATTTCAGCACCCATAAATTCAGGTCTTCAATAGATACATGGATCAGCATAAAATTCCATCATAAATTATAGCAGCACAGTTGCAAGACAATTTGACACTGCTTGTGCTAATTGTCAAGGACAAGGACGGAGTTCCATGGCAACGAGGTGGCAGGAGTCCAGTGCAGTTTGTAAAGCATTGAATCATATATCTATTTTACTCAATCTTTCTCGATATGAAGTCTCCATTGTTACATTAACCAAGCTAGCTTAAAACCAGTTTATTGCTGGTAAAGATTAGCAGAATATCACATTCCATAACATGCAGACATGAAAGAATTAAAAGCTGATGTTGCACATTGAAGATGGACGGCTTGCCGTCAAATCAAATGTGTTTGAGTCTAACCCAAACCAATTCGGATTATATTGGGGGGTGATTAGATGACTTAAGACAGATATGGAAGGGTATAACTGAAAAGCTTCCGCCCGCCATTTTAGTATTGTCTGTCCTTAATTGCTGCCTTTAATTCTCAGAGTCTTTCTGCAGTGTATTGTGTGGTGTTGTGATGTTGTGTTGTGTTGTCTTTCTGTTAGTTAGTGTTGAGTTGTCTTTTGGGGGTACTGTCTTTGATTTTTTGATTCTGTCAGTCTGTTTTGTACTTGAGTTTGAGTTTAGCTGAAGATTACCTCTCTCTCTCTCTCTCTCTTCATGATTCATTGCCAGACTTTGACCTATTAAAAAGTTACTTTCGAGCTGTCTGCCTAAGCAAAAAAGATAATGTCTGTAATTCTCTGAAAGCTTCGAATTGTCTACGAATTGCCTTTTAAATGACTTTCAAATTGTAACCAATAGAAGACAAAATAAAAGAATTCCTTTTGGTACCGGAGAAGTTTTAACTGCAAATTTATGCTGAGTCCCAGTATTCGCTACTGGTAACCGAAGAGTAGAAATAATATAAATCTTTCAACTTTACACAGTCGAATAATACAAGGAATCGAACAACTTGGCGTAGTCCAGAAATATTTCAAATCTTACAACTTGTCGTATTGACCCAGGACTTTGATTCATCAACTAAGCTTCCCCCAAACTTCGCGTAGTTCGACAGGTTAAGATCCTTCAATTAAAGATTCCAACACGCTGGTACGGGAATTGGAGGAATCATGGGAGGTTGTAGAGGCTTCCAGAGATAGGGAGGGGTGTAGGGACTGGAGGAGGTTACAGAGATAGGGAGGGGTGTAGGGGACTGGAGAAGGTTACAGAGATAGGGAGGGGTGTAGGGGACTGGAGGAGGTTACAGAGATAGGGAGGGGTGTAGGGACTGGAGGAGGTTACAGAGATAGGGAGGGGTGTATGGGCTGGAGGAGGTTACAGAGATAGGGAGGGGTGTAGGGGACTGGAGGAGGTTACAGAGATAGGGAGGGGTGTAGGGGACTGGAGGAGGTGACAGAGATAGGGAGGGGTGTAGGGGACTGGAGGAGGTTACAGAGATAGGAAGGGGTGTAGGGGCTGGAGGAGGTTACAGAGATAGGGAGGGGTGTAGGGGCTGGAGGAGGTTACAGAGATAGGGAGGGGTGTAGGGACTGGAGGAGGTTACAGAGATAGGGAGGTTTGTTGGGGCTGGAGGAGGTTACAGAGATAGGGAGGGTTGTAGGGGCTGGAGGAGGTTATAGAGATAGGGAGGGGTGTATGGACTGGAGGAGGTTATAGAGATAGGGAGGGTTGTAGGGACTGGAGGAGGTTACAGAGATAGTGAGGGTTGTAGGGGCTGGAGGAGGTTACAGAGATAGTGAGGGTTGTAGGGGCTGGAGGAGGTTACAGAGATAGGGAGGGTTGAAGGGGCTGGAGGAGGTTACAGAGATAGGGAGTGTTGTAGGGGCTGGAGGAGGTTACAGAGATAGGGAGCGTTGTAGGGGCTGGAGGAGGTTATAGAGATAGGGAGGGTTGCGTGGTTATAGGGGGTTACAGAGATAGGGAGGGTTGTGTGGTTGGAGGGGGTTACAGAGATAGGGAGGGTTGTGTGGTTGGAGGGGGTTACAGAGATAGGGAGGGTCGTGTGGTTGGAGGGGGTTACAGAGATAGGGAGGGTTGTGTGGTTGGAGGAGGTTACAGAGATAGGGAGGGTTGTGTGGTTGGAGGGGTTACAGAGATAGGGAGGGTTGTGTGGTTGGAGGGGGGTTACAGAGATAGGGAGGGTCGTGTGGTTGGAGGGGGTTACAGAGATAGGGAGGGTTGTGTGGTTATAGGGGGTTACAGAGATAGAGAGGGTCGTGTGGTTGGAGAGGGTTACAGAGATAGAGAGGGTTGTGTGGTTGGAGGGGGTTACAGAGATAGGGAGGATTGTGTGGTTATAGGGGGTTACAGAGATAGGGAGGGTTGTGTGGTTATAGGGGGTTACAGAGATAGGGAGGGTCGTGTGGTTGGAGGTGGTTACAGAGATAGAGAGGGTTGTGTGGTTATAGGGGGTTACAGAGATAGGGAGGGTTGTGTGGTTGGAGGGGGTTACTGAGATAGGGAGGATTGTGTGGTTATAGGGGGTTACAGAGATAGGGAGGGTTGTGTGGTTGGAGGGGGTTACAGAGATAGAGAGGGTTGTGTGGTTGGAGGGGGTTACAGAGATAGGGAGGGTTGTGTGGTTATAGGGGGTTACAGAGATAGAGAGGGTCGTGTGGTTGGAGGGGGTTACAGAGATAGAGAGGGTTGTAGGGGCTGGAGGGGGTTACAGAGATAGGGAGGGTTGTAGGGTTGGAGGGGGTTACAGAGATAGGGAGGGTTGTGTGGTTATAGGGGGTTACAGAGATAGGGAGGGTTGTGTGGTTGGAGGGGGTTACAGAGATAGGGAGGGTTGTGTGGTTATAGGGGGTTACAGAGATAGAGAGGGTTGTGTGGTTGGAGGAGGTTACAGAGATAGGGAGGGTTGTGTGGTTGGAGGGGGTTACAGAGATAGGGAGGGTTGTGTGGTTGGAGGGGGTTACAGAGATAGGGAGGGTTGTGTGGTTGGAGGGGGTTACAGAGATAGGGAGGGTTGTGTGGTTGGAGGGGGTTACAGAGATAGGGAGGGTCGTGTGGTTGGAGAGGGTTACAGAGATAGGGAGGGTTGTGTGGTTATAGGGGGTTACAGAGATAGGGAGGGTTGTGTGGTTGGAGGGGGTTACAGAGATAGGGAGGGTTGTGTGGTTGGAGGGGGTTACAGAGATAGAGAGGGTTGTGTGGTTGGAGGAGGTTACAGAGATAGGGAGGGTTGTGTGGTTGGAGGGGGTTACAGAGATAGGGAGGGTTGTGTGGTTGGAGGGGGTTACAGAGATAGGGAGGGTTGTGTGGTTGGAGGGGGTTACAGAGATAGGGAGGGTTGTGTGGTTGGAGGGGGTTACAGAGATAGGGAGGTTCGTGTGGTTGGAGAGGGTTACAGAGATAGGGAGGGTTGTGTGGTTATAGGGGGTTACAGAGATAGGGAGGGTTGTGTGGTTGGAGGAGGTTACAGAGATAGGGAGGGGTGTAGGGGCTGGAGGAGGTTACAGAGATAGGGAGGGGTGTAGGGACTGGAGGAGGTTACAGAGATAGGGAGGTGTGTAGGGACTGGAGGAGGTTACAGAGATAGGGAGGGGTGCAGGGACTGGAGGAGGTTACAGAGATAGGGAGGTTTGTAGGGGCTGGAGGAGGTTACAGAGATAGGAAGGTTTGTTGGGGCTGGAGGAGGTTACAGAGATAGGGAGGGTTGTAGGGGCTGGAGGAGGTTATAGAGATAGGGAGGGGTGTATGGACTGGAGGAGGTTATAGAGATAGGGAGGGTTGTAGGGACTGGAGGAGGTTACAGAGATAGTGAGGGTTGTAGGGGCTGGAGGAGGTTACAGAGATAGTGAGGGTTGTAGGGGCTGGAGGAGGTTACAGAGATAGGGAGGGTTGAAGGGGCTGGAGGAGGTTACAGAGATAGGGAGTGTTGTAGGGGCTGGAGGAGGTTACAGAGATAGGGAGCGTTGGAGGGGCTGGAGGAGGTTATAGAGATAGGGAGGGTTGTGTGGTTGGAGGGGGTTACAGAGATAGGGAGGGTTGTGTGGTTGGAGGGGGTTACAGAGATAGGGAGGGTCGTGTGGTTGGAGGGGGTTACAGAGATAGGGAGGGTTGTGTGGTTGGAGGAGGTTACAGAGATAGGGAGGGTTGTGTGGTTGGAGGGGTTACAGAGATAGGGAGGGTTGTGTGGTTGGAGGGGGGTTACAGAGATAGGGAGGGTCGTGTGGTTGGAGGGGGTTACAGAGATAGGGAGGGTTGTGTGGTTATAGGGGGTTACAGAGATAGGGAGGGTTGTGTGGTTATAGGGGGTTACAGGGATAGAGAGGGTTGTGTGGTTATAGGGGGTTACAGAGATAGAGAGGGTCGTGTGGTTGGAGAGGGTTACAGAGATAGAGAGGGTTGTGTGGTTGGAGGGGGTTACAGAGATAGGGAGGATTGTGTGGTTATAGGGGGTTACAGAGATAGGGAGGGTTGTGTGGTTATAGGGGGTTACAGAGATAGGGAGGGTCGTGTGGTTGGAGGTGGTTACAGAGATAGAGAGGGTTGTGTGGTTATAGGGGGTTACAGAGATAGGGAGGGTTGTGTGGTTGGAGGGGGTTACTGAGATAGGGAGGATTGTGTGGTTATAGGGGGTTACAGAGATAGGGAGGGTTGTGTGGTTGGAGGGGGTTACAGAGATAGAGAGGGTTGTGTGGTTGGAGGGGGTTACAGAGATAGGGAGGGTTGTGTGGTTATAGGGGGTTACAGAGATAGAGAGGGTCGTGTGGTTGGAGGGGGTTACAGAGATAGAGAGGGTTGTAGGGGCTGGAGGGGGTTACAGAGATAGGGAGGGTTGTAGGGTTGGAGGGGGTTACAGAGATAGGGAGGGTTGTGTGGTTATAGGGGGTTACAGAGATAGGGAGGGTTGTGTGGTTGGAGGGGGTTACAGAGATAGGGAGGGTTGTGTGGTTATAGGGGTTTACAGAGATAGAGAGGGTTGTGTGGTTGGAGGAGGTTACAGAGATAGGGAGGGTTGTGTGGTTGGAGGGGGTTACAGAGATAGGGAGGGTTGTGTGGTTGGAGGGGGTTACAGAGATAGGGAGGGTTGTGTGGTTGGAGGGGGTTACAGAGATAGGGAGGGTTGTGTGGTTGGAGGGGGTTACAGAGATAGGGAGGGTCGTGTGGTTGGAGAGGGTTACAGAGATAGGGAGGGTGTGTGGTTATAGGGGGTTACAGAGATAGGGAGGGTTGTGTGGTTGGAGGGGGTTACAGAGATAGGGAGGGTTGTGTGGTTATAGGGGGTTACAGGGATAGAGAGGGTTGTGTGGTTGGAGGGGGTTACAGAGATAGGGAGGGTTGTGTGGTTGGAGGGGGTTACAGAGATAGGGAGGGTTGTGTGGTTGGAGGGGGTTACAGGGATAGAGAGGGTTGTGTGGTTGGAGGAGGTTACAGAGATAGGGAGGGTTGTGTGGTTGGTGGGGGGTTACAGAGATAGGGAGGGTTGTGTGGTTGGAGGGGGGTTACAGAGATAGAGAGGGTTGTGTGGTTGGAGGGGGTTACAGAGATAGAGAGGGTTGTGTGGTTGGAGGGGGTTACAGAGATAGGGAGGGTTGTGTGGTTGGAGGGGGTTACAGAGATAGAGAGGGTTGTGTGGTTGGAGGGGGTTACAGAGATAGGGAGGGTTGTGTGGTTATAGGGGGTTACAGAGATAGAGAGGGTTGTGTGGTTGGAGGGGGGTTACAGAGATAGAGAGGGTTGTGTGGTTGGAGGGGGTTACAGAGATAGGGAGGGTTGTGTGGTTGGAGGGGGTTACAGAGATAGAGAGGGTTGTGTGGTTGGAGGGGGTTACAGAGATAGAGAGGGTTGTGTGGTTGGAGGAGGTTACAGAGATAGAGAGGGTTGTGTGGTTGGAGGGGGTTACAGAGATAGGGAGGGTTGTGTGGTTGGAGGGGGTTACAGAGATAGAGAGGGTTGTGTGGTTGGAGGAGGTTACAGAGATAGAGAGGGTTGTGTGGTTGGAGGGGGTTACAGAGATAGGGAGGGTTGTGTGGTTGGAGAGGGTTACAGAGATAGGGAGGGTTGTAGGGTTGGAGGGGGTTACAGAGATAGGGAGGGTTGTGTGGTTGGAGAGGGTTACAGAGATAGGGAGGGTTGTAGGGTTGGAGGGGGTTACAGAGATAGGGAGGGTTGTGTGGTTGGAGGGGGTTACAGAGATAGAGAGGGTTGTGTGGTTATAGGGGGTTACAGAGATAGGGAGGGTTGTAGGGTTGGAGGGGGTTACAGAGATAGGGAGGGTTGTGTGGTTGGAGGGGGTTACAGAGATAGAGAGGGTTGTGTGGTTGGAGGAGGTTACAGAGATAGAGAGGGTTGTGTGGTTGGAGGGGGTTACAGAGATAGGGAGGGTTGTGTGGTTGGAGAGGGTTACAGAGATAGGGAGGGTTGTAGGGTTGGAGGGGGTTACAGAGATAGGGAGGGTTGTGTGGTTGGAGAGGGTTACAGAGATAGGGAGGGTTGTAGGGTTGGAGGGGGTTACAGAGATAGGGAGGGTTGTGTGGTTGGAGGGGGTTACAGAGATAGAGAGGGTTGTGTGGTTATAGGGGGTTACAGAGATAGGGAGGGTTGTAGGGTTGGAGGGGGTTACAGAGATAGAGAGGGTTGTGTGGTTGGAGGAGGTTACAGAGATAGGGAGGGGTGTAGGGGCTGGAGGAGGTTACAGCGATAGGGAGGGTTGTGTGGTTGGAGGGGGTTACAGAGATAGAGAGGGTTGTGTGGTTGGAGGGGGTTACAGAGATAGAGAGGGTTGTGTGGTTGGAGGGGGTTACAGAGATAGGGAGGGTTGTGTGGTTGGAGGCGGTTACAGAGATAGAGAGGGTTGTGTGGTTGGAGGGGGTTACAGAGATAGGGAGGGTTGTGTGGTTGGAGAGGGTTACAGAGATAGGGAGGGTTGTAGGGTTGGAGGGGGTTACAGAGATAGGGAGGGTTGTGTGGTTGGAGAGGGTTACAGAGATAGGGAGGGTTGTAGGGTTGGAGGGGGTTACAGAGATAGGGAGGGTTGTGTGGTTGGAGGGGGTTACAGAGATAGGGAGGGTTGTGTGGTTGGAGGAGGTTACCGAGATAGGGAGGGTTGTGTGGTTATAGGGGGTTACAGAGATAGGGAGGGTTGTAGGGTTGGAGGGGGTTACAGAGATAGAGAGGGTTGTGTGGTTGGAGGAGGTTACAGAGATAGGGAGGGTTGTGTGGTTATAGGGGGTTACAGAGATAGGGAGGGTTGTGTGGTTGGAGGAGGTTACAGAGATAGGGAGGGTTGTGTGGTTACAGTGGGTTACAGAGATAGAGAGGGTTGTGTGGTTGGAGGGGTTACAGAGATAGGGAGGGTTGTGTGGTTATAGGGGGTTACAGAGATAGGGGGGGTTGTGTGGTTGGAGGAGGTTACAGAGATAGGGAGGGTTATGTGGTTGGAGGGGGTTACAGAGATAGAGAGGGTTGTGTGGTTGGAGGGGTTACAGAGATAGAGAGGGTTGTGTGGTTGGAGGGGTTACAGAGATAGGGAGGGTCGTGTGGTTGGAGGGGTTACAGAGATAGGGAGGGTTGTGTGGTTACAGTGGGTTACAGAGATAGAGAGGGTTGTGTGGTTGGAGGGGTTACAGAGATAGGGAGGGTTGTGTGGTTATAGGGGGTTACAGAGATAGGGGGGGTTGTGTGGTTGGAGGAGGTTACAGAGATAGGGAGGGTTATGTGGTTGGAGGGGGTTACAGAGATCGAGAGGGTTGTAGGGGGTTGGAGGGGGTTACAGAGATAGAGAGGGTTGTGTGGTTGGAGGGGGTTACAGAGATAGGGAGGGTTGTGTGGTTGGAGGAGGTTACAGAGATAGGGAGGGTTATGTGGTTGGAGGGGGGTTACAGAGATAGGGAGGGTTATGTGGTTGGAGGGGGTTACAGAGATCGAGGGGGTTGTAGGGGGTTGGAGGGGGTTACAGAGATAGAGAGGGTTGTGTGGTTGGAGGGGGTTACAGAGATAGGGAGGGTTGTGTGGTTGGAGGAGGTTACAGAGATAGGGAGGGTTATGTGGTTGGAGGGGGTTACAGAGATCGAGAGGGTTGTAGGGGGTTGGAGGGGGTTACAGAGATAGAGAGGGTTGTGTGGTTGGAGGGGGTTACAGAGATAGAGAGGGTTGTGGGGCAGGAGGAGGTTACAGAGATAGGGAGGGTTGTGGGGCTGGAGGAGGTTACAGAGATAGGGAGGGTTGTGGGGCAGGAGGAGGTTACAGAGATAGGGAGGGTTGTGGGGCAGGAGGAGGTTACAGAGATAGGGAGGGGTGTGGTTGGAGGGGGTTACAGAGATAGGGAGGATTGTGTGGTTTGACGGGGTTACAGAGACAGGGAGGGGTGTGGTTGGAGGAGGTTACAGAGATAGGGAGGGGTGTGGTTGGAGGAGGTTACAGAGATAGGGAGGGTTGTGTGGTTGGAGGAGGTTACAGAGATAGGGAGGGTTGTGTGGTTGGAGGGGGTTACAGAGATAGGGAGGGGTGTGGTTGGAGGGGGTTACAGAGATAGGGAGGGGTGTGGTTGGAGGAGGTTACAGAGATAGGGAGGGTTGTAGGGGTTGGAGGAGGTTACAGAGATAGGGAGGGGTGTAGGGGTTGGAGGAGGTTACAGAGATAGGGAGGGGTGTAGGGGTTGGAGGAGGTTACAGAGATAGGGAGGGTTGTAGGGACTGGAGGAGGTTACAGAGATAGGGAGGGGTGTAGGGGTTGGAGGAGGTTACAGAGATAGGGAGGGTTGTGGGGCAGGATCCTGGTCTCAGGGACTGACCTGAACGTTGGAAGCTTCGTTATAGAACTCTCCCCGGATGTAGATATAAGCAGCTTGAGCTCCCATCGAGCGGCCCGCCACCAGGCAGCCTTCAATCAACTTGTGGGGATCGTGCCTCATTATCTCTCGGTCCTTGCATGTTCCAGGCTCCCCCTCATCAGCATTCACAACCAGGAACTTGGGTCTAAAGCAGACAAGCAACAAAGGGCAAGGAGGAGACAATGACCGTGTGGTACGGTGACCAGGCAGTAATCCAGCGGCCCCAGCGTAACGCTGTCTGGATCAAATCCATCAGATTCAGGAGAAAACCACATTCCAATCGAATTAATCATTCGTAAACAAACCGAGGATCGAATCGGAGTGATGGCGATTGTGAAACTAGCAATTGTTGTGAAGACCCATGTGGGCCTTTGGGAAGGAAATCTGCCGTCTTCGCCCCACCTGGACTCCGCAAACTTCCAGTCCCATGTCCAGGGAAAATCACATTCCGGCACCAGATAGACCCAGTTCCAATCTCCAGACAGGGACCTCGGCTGGGCCATTTCCTGTGTTCGGAGAAGGCAGGCCACCTGCTGGAGGCTTTGCTCCCTTGTACTGCTTCAAAAAAGCAGTTCATGAACTGCACTCTGTCCGGGAGTGAAGAACGCGATAACTTACAAGAACTAGTGAACCTCCCGCAACAGTGACCCCACCCAGACCATACCCAGAGACAGGTACAGCACGGGGTTAGATACAGAGTAAAGCTCCCTCTGCACTGTCCCCATCAAACACTCCCAGGACAGGTACAGCACCGGGTTAGATACAGAGTAAAGCTCCTTCTACACTGTCCCCATCAAACACTCCCAGGACAGGTACAGCACGGGGTTAGATACAGAGTAAAGCTCCCTCTACACTGTCCCCATCAAACACTCCCAGGACAGGAACAGCACGGGGTTAGATACAGAGTAAAGCTCCCTCTACACTGTCCCCATCAAACACTCCCAGGACAGGAACAGCACGGGGTTAGATACAGAGTAAAGCTCCCTCTACACTGTCCCCATCAAACACTCCCAGGACAGGAACAGCACGGGGTTAGATACAGAGTAAAGCTCCCTCTACACTGTCCCCATCAAACACTCCCAGGACAGGTACAGCACGGGGTTAGATACAGAGTAAAGCTCCCTCTGCACTGTCCCCATCAAACTCTCCCAGGACAGGAACAGCACGGGGTTAGATACAGAGTAAAGCTCCCTCTGCACTGTCCCCATCAAACTCTCCCAGGACAGGAACAGCACGGGGTTAGATACAGAGTAAAGCTCCCTCTACACTGTCCCCATCAAACACTCCCAGGACAGGAACAGCACGGGGTTAGATACAGAGTAAAGCTCCCTCTACACTGTCCCCATCAAACACTCCCAGGACAGGTACAGCACGGGGTTAGATACAGAGTAAAGCTCCCTCTACAATCCCAATGGGATGCTCCGACATGTTTCCTCACCTTCCATCTGGGGGTTTGTTCATGAAGCCCCATTTCATTCCCGAGGGAAATCCAGCTCCTCCCCTCCCCCGCAGGCCGGATGTCTTCACCTCTCCGAGAATCCAGTCCACCCCTTTCAGGAGAATCTCTTTGGTTTTGTACCAGTCACCTCGTTTCAGAGCTCCCTTCAGCCTGGGGAGAGACAGGACAGCAAGTTATTCAGCCAGTCATCAGCTCAGAGTCAGTGGTAAACTCACCTGGAATGGCAAGGAGGAGGCGGAGTAAGGGAGCATCCCCAGACACAGTCCCTCGGTAAGGGAGCGTCCCCATGCACAGTCCCTCGGTAAGGGAGCGTCCCCTTACACAGTCCCTCGGCAAGGGAGCGTCCCCATACACAGTCCCTCGGTAAGGGAGCGTCCCCATACACAGTCCCTCGGTAAGGGAGCGTCCCCATACACAGTCCCTCGGTAAGGGAGCGTCCCCAGACACAGTCCCTCGGGAAGGGAGCGTCCCCAGACACAGTCCCTCGGTAAGGGAGCTTCCCCAGACACAGTCCCTCGGTAAGGGAGCGTCCCCAGACAGTCCCTCGGTAAGGGAGCGTCCCCAGACAGTCCCTCGGTAAGGGAGCGTCCCCAAACAGTCCCTCGGTAAGGGAGCGTCCCCATACACAGTCCCTCGGGAAGGGAGCGTCCCCATACACTGTCCCTCGGTAAGGGAGCATCCCCAGACACAGTCCCTCGGTAAGGGAGCGTCCCCATACACAGTCCCTCGGTAAGGGAGCGTCCCCATACACAGTCCCTCGGTAATGGAGCGTCCCCATACACAGTCCCTCGGGAAGGGAGCGTCCCCATACACAGTCCCTCGGTAAGGGAGCGTCCCCATACACAGTCCCTCGGGAAGGGAGCATCCCCAGACACAGTCCCTCGGTAAGGGAGCGTCCCCATACACAGTCCCTCGGGAAGGGAGCATCCCCATACACAGTCCCTCGGTAAGGGAGCGTCCCCATACACAGTCCCTCGGGAAGGGAGCATCCCCAGACACAGTCCCTCGGTAAGGGAGCGTCCCCATACACAGTCCCTCGGGAAGGGAGCATCCCCAGACACAGTGCCTCGGTAAGGGAGCGTCCCCATACACAGTCCCTCGGTAAGGGAGCGTCCCCAGACACAGTGCCTCGGTAAGGGAGCGTCCCCATACACAGTCCCTCGGGAAGGGAGCGTCCCCAGACACAGTCCCTCGGTAAGGGAGCGTCCCCAGACACAGTCCCTCGGTAAGGGAGCGTCCCCAGACACAGTCCCTCGGTAAGGGAGCGTCCCCATACACAGTCCCTCGGGAAGGGAGCGTCCCCAGACACAGTGCCTCGGTAAGGGAGCGTCCCCAGACAGAGTCCCTCGGTAAGGGAGCGTCCCCAGACACAGTCCCTCGGTAAGGGAGCGTCCCCATACACAGTCCCTCGGTAAGGGAGCGTCCCCATGCACAGTCCCTCGGTAAGGGAGCGTCCCCAAGCACAGTCCCTCGGTAAGGGAGCGTCCCCATGCACAGTCCCTCGGTAAGGGAGCGTCCCCAGACACAGTCCCTCGGTAAGGGAGCGTCCCCATACACAGTCCCTCGGTAAGGGAGCGTCCCCATACACAGTCCCTCGGTAAGGGAGCGTCCCCAGACACAGTCCCTCGGTAAGGGAGCGTCCCCAGGTAAGGGAGCGTCCCCAGACACAGTCCCTCGGGAAGGGAGCGTCCCCAGACACAGTCCCTCGGGAAGGGAGCGTCCCCAGACACAGTCCCTCGGTAAGGGAGCGTCCCCAGACACAGTCCCTCGGTAAGGGAGCGTCCCCAGACACAGTCCCTCGGTAAGGGAGCGTCCCCAGACACAGTCCCTCGGTAAGGGAGCGTCCCCAGACACAGTCCCTCGGTAAGGGAGCATCCCCAGACACAGTCCCTCGGTAAGGGAGGGTCCCCAGACACAGTCCCTCGGTAAGGGAGCGTCCCCAGACACAGTCCCTCGGTAAGGGAGCGTCCCCATACACTGTCCCTCGATAAGGGAGCGTCCCCATACACTCTCCCTCGGTAAGGGAGCGTCCCCATACTGTCCCACGGTAAGGGAGCGTCCCCAGACAGAGTCCCTCGCTAAGGGAGCGTCCCCATACACTGTCCCTCGGTAAGAGAGTGTCCCCAGACACAGTCCCTCGGTAAGGGAGCGTCCCCATACACAGTCCCTCGGGAAGGGAGCGTCCCCAGACACAGTCCCTCGGGAAGGGAGCGTCCCCAGACACAGTCCCTCGGGAAGGGAGCGTCCCCAGACACAGTCCCTCGGTAAGGGAGCGTCCCCAGACACAGTCCCTCGGTAAGGGAGCGTCCCCAGACACAGTCCCTCGGTAAGGGAGCGTCCCCAGACACAGTCCCTCGGGAAGGGAGCGTCCCCAGACACAGTCCCTCGGTAAGGGAGCGTCCCCATACACTGTCCCTCGATAAGGGAGCGTCCCCATACACTCTCCCTCGGTAAGGGAGCGTCCCCATACACAGTCCCTCGGTAAGGGAGCGTCCCCATACACAGTCCCTCGGTAAGGGAGCGTCCCCATACACAGTCCCTCGGTAAGGGAGCGTCCCCAGACACAGTCCCTCGGTAAGGGAGCGTCCCCAGGTAAGGGAGCGTCCCCAGGTAAGGGAGCGTCCCCAGGTAAGGGAGCGTCCCCAGACACAGTCCCTCGGGAAGGGAGCGTCCCCAGACACAGTCCCTCGGGAAGGGAGCGTCCCCAGACACAGTCCCTCGGTAAGGGAGCGTCCCCATACACAGTCCCTCGGGAAGGGAGCGTCCCCAGACACAGTCCCTCGGTAAGGGAGCGTCCCCATACACAGTCCCTCGGGAAGGGAGCGTCCCCAGACACAGTCCCTCGGTAAGGGAGCGTCCCCAGACACAGTCCCTCGGTAAGGGAGCGTCCCCATACACAGTCCCTCGGGAAGGGAGCGTCCCCAGACAGAGTCCCTCGGTAAGGGAGCGTCCCCAGACACAGTCCCTCGGTAAGGGAGCGTCCCCATACACAGTCCCTCGGTAAGGGAGCGTCCCCAGACACAGTCCCTCGGTAAGGGAGCGTCCGCAGACACAGTCCCTCGGTAAGGGAGCGTCCCCAGACACAGTCCCTCGGTAAGGGAGCGTCCCCAGACACAGTCCCTCGGTAAGGGAGCGTCCCCAGACACAGTCCCTCGGTAAGGGAGCGTCCCCAGACACAGTCCCTCGGGAAGGGAGCGTCCCCAGACACAGTCCCTCGGTAAGGGAGCGTCCCCATACACAGTCCCTCGGTAAGGGAGCGTTCCCATACACAGTCCCTCGGTAAGGGAGCTTCCTCAGACACAGTCCCTCGGTAAGGGAGCGTCCCCATACACAGTCCCTCGGTAAGGGAGCGTCCCCATACACAGTCCCTCGGAAAGGGAGCGTCCCCAGACACAGTCCCTCGGTAAGGGAGCGTCCCCAGGTAAGGGAGCGTCCCCAGACACAGTCCCTCGGGAAGGGAGCGTCCCCAGACACAGTCCCTCGGGAAGGGAGCGTCCCCATACACAGTCCCTCGGTAAGGGAGCGTCCCCAGACACAGTCCCTCGGTAAGGGAGCGTCCCCAGACACAGTCCCTCGGTAAGGGAGCGTCCCCAGACACAGTCCCTCGGTAAGGGAGCGTCCCCAGACACAGTCCCTCGGTAAGGGAGCGTCCCCAGACACAGTCCCTCGGTAAGGGAGCGTCCCCAGACACAGTCCCTCGGTAAGGGAGCGTCCCCAGACACAGTCCCTCGGTAAGGGAGCGTCCCCATACACTGTCCCTCGGTAAGGGAGCGTCCCCATACACTCTCCCTCGGTAAGGGAGCGTCCCCATACTGTCCCACGGTAAGGGAGCGTCCCCAGACAGAGTCCCTCGCTAAGGGAGTGTCCCCATACACTGTCCCTCGGTAAGAGAGTGTCCCCAGACAAAGTCCCTCGGTAAGGGAGCGTCCCCATACACAGTCCCTCGGGAAGGGAGCGTCCCCAGACACAGTCCCTCGGGAAGGGAGCGTCCCCAGACACAGTCCCTCGGGAAGGGAGCGTCCCCAGACACAGTCCCTCGGGAAGGGAGCGTCCCCAGACACAGTCCCTCGGTAAGGGAGCGTCCCCAGACACAGTCCCTCGGGAAGGGAGCGTCCCCAGACACAGTCCCTCGGGAAGGGAGCGTCCCCAGACACAGTCCCTCGGTAAGGGAGCGTCCCCAGACACAGTCCCTCGGTAAGGGAGCGTCCCCAGACACAGTCCCTCGGTAAGGGAGCGTCCCCAGACACAGTCCCTCGGGAAGGGAGCATCCCCAGACACAGTCCCTCGGTAAGGGAGCGTCCCCATACACAGTCCCTCGGTAAGGGAGCGTCCCCATACACAGTCCCTCGGTAAGGGAGCGTCCCCAGACACAGTCCCTCGGTAAGGGAGCGTCCCCAGGTAAGGGAGCGTCCCCAGGTAAGGGAGCGTCCCCAGACACAGTCCCTCGGGAAGGGAGCGTCCCCAGACACAGTCCCTCGGGAAGGGAGCGTCCCCAGACACAGTCCCTCGGTAAGGGAGCGTCCCCATACACAGTCCCTCGGGAAGGGAGCGTCCCCAGACACAGTCCCTCGGTAAGGGAGCGTCCCCATACACAGACCCTCGGGAAGGGAGCGTCCCCAGACACAGTCCCTCGGTAAGGGAGCGTCCCCATACACAGTCGCTCGGGAAGGGAGCGTCCCCAGACAGAGTCCCTCGGTAAGGGAGCGTCCCCAGACACAGTCCCTCGGTAAGGGAGCGTCCCCATACACAGTCCCTCGGTAAGGGAGCGTCCGCAGACACAGTCCCTCGGTAAGGGAGCGTCCGCAGACACAGTCCCTCGGTAAGGGAGCGTCCGCAGACACAGTCCCTCGGTAAGGGAGCGTCCCCAGACACAGTCCCTCGGTAAGGGAGCGTCCCCAGACACAGTCCCTCGGTAAGGGAGCGTCCCCAGACACAGTCCCTCGGGAAGGGAGCGTCCCCAGACACAGTCCCTCGGTAAGGGAGCGTCCCCATACACAGTCCCTCAGTAAGGGAGCGTTCCCATACACAGTCCCTCGGTAAGGGAGCTTCCTCAGACACAGTCCCTCGGTAAGGGAGCGTCCCCATACACAGTCCCTCGGTAAGGGAGCGTCCCCATACACAGTCCCTCGGGAAGGGAGCGTCCCCAGACACAGTCCCTCGGTAAGGGAGCGTCCCCAGGTAAGGGAGCGTCCCCAGACACAGTCCCTCGGGAAGGGAGCGTCCCCAGACACAGTCCCTCGGGAAGGGAGCGTCCCCAGACACAGTCCCTCGGTAAGGGAGCGTCCCCAGACACAGTCCCTCGGTAAGGGAGCGTCCCCAGACACAGTCCCTCGGTAAGGGAGCGTCCCCAGACACAGTCCCTCGGTAAGGGAGCGTCCCCAGACACAGTCCCTCGGTAAGGGAGCGTCCCCAGACACAGTCCCTCGGTAAGGGAGCGTCCCCAGACACAGTCCCTCGGTAAGGGAGCGTCCCCAGACACAGTCCCTCGGTAAGGGAGCGTCCCCATACACTGTCCCTCGATAAGGGAGCGTCCCCATACACTCTCCCTCGGTAAGGGAGCGTCCCCATACTGTCCCACGGTAAGGGAGCGTCCCCATACACAGTCCCTCGGTAAGGGAGCGTACCCAGACACAGTCCCTCGGGAAGGGAGCGTCCACAGACACAGTCCCTCGGGAAGGGAGCGTCCCCATACACAGTCCCTCGGTAAGGGAGCGTCCCCAGACACAGTCCCTCGGTAAGGGAGCGTCCCCATACACAGTCCCTCGGTAAGGGAGCGTCCCCAGACACAGTCCCTCGGTAAGGGAGCGTCCCCATACACAGTCCCTCGGTAAGGGAGCGTACCCAGACACAGTCCCTCGGTAAGGGAGCGTCCACAGACACAGTCCCTCGGTAAGGGAGCGTCCCCATACACAGTCCCTTGGTAAGGGAGCGTCCACAGACACAGTCCCTCGGTAAGGGAGCGTCCCCAAACACTGTCCCTCGGTAAGGGAGCGTCCACAGACACAGTGCCTCGGTAAGGGAGCGTCCACAGACACAGTGCCTCGGTAAGGGAATGTCCCCACGGACACCTCCCTCGGTTATGGAGTGCCCCAATTGTCCCGTCGCTCAGTAATGGAGCGTCCTCATTTACACCGTCCCTCAGTAAGGGAGCATCCCCATTTACACCGTCCCTCAGTAAGGGAGCGTCCCCATTTACACCATCCCACAGTAAGGGAGCATCCCCATTTACACCGTCCCTCAGTAAGGGAGCGTCTCCATTTACACCATCCCTCAGTCAGGTAGGTCCCCATCATTAACACCGTCCCTCAGTAAGGGATCGTCCCCATTTACACCATCCCTCAGTAAGGGAGCATCCCAATTTACACCGTCCCTCAGTAAGGGAGCGTCTCCATTTACACCATCCCTCAGGAAGGGAGCGTCCCCATTTACACCGCCCCTCAGTAAGGGAGCGTCCCCATTTACACCGCCCCTCAGTAAGGGAGCGTCCCCATTTACACCGCCCCTCAGTAAGGGAGCGTCTCCATTTACACCATCCCTCAGGAAGGGAGATCCCCATCATTTACACCATCCCTCAGTAAGGGAGATCCCCATTTACACCGCCCCTCAGTAAGGGAGCGTCCCCATTTACACCGCCCCTCAGTAAGGGAGCGTCCCCATTTACACCACCCCTCAGTTAGGGAGTGTCCCTCTTTTACCCCACCCCAGGTGAGAAATGGTCCCCATTTATCCAGTCTCGTAGTTAGGGATCGTCCGTTTCGGCAGTGAAAGCACCCCCCTTCGGGCCCTTGGCCAGGAGAGCCGCTCACCTCCAGTCATGGCGGCCGTACAGGTTGGTAAAGATCCGGTCTTCATCCTTGAGGGGTCCGTACTTCGTCTTGGTGGGTGTGTCCTGTGAGACAAGGTGGCACCAACGTCAGTGAGATCCCAGCAGCACCTTCCCCGCCGAGCGGGACAGCAAGGCGGGGGTGGGGAGACACAATCACTACCTGACCTCTCTCACTACCCCCGCCTCCTAAACCCTCCAATGCAGAGAGCTGAGGGAGTCCGGTATGGTGCTGAGGCCTATAAACTCTGGTCGGAATAACAGCAAAAGGGATGAAGTAAATGATAAAATATTAAAACATGCTGCTGTGCAGAGGGATCTGGGTGTGCTAGTGCATGAGTCGCAAAAAGTTGGTTTACAGGTGCAGCAGGTGATTAAGGCAAATAGAATTTTGTCCTTCATTGCTAGAGGGATGGAGTTTAAGACTAGGGAGGTTATGCTGCAATTGTATAAGGTGTTAGTGAGGCCACACCTGGAGTATTGTGTTCAGTTTTGGTCTCCTTACTTGAGAAAGGATGTACTGGCGCTGGAGGGTGTGCAGAGGAGATTCACTAGGTTAATCCCAGAGCTGAAGGGGTTGGATTACGAGGAGAGGTTGAGTAGACTGGGACTGTACTCGTTGGAATTTAGAAGGATGAGGGGGGGGATCTTATAGAAACATATAAAATTATGAAGGGAATAGATAGGATAGATGCGGGCAGGTTGTTTCCACTGGCGGGTGAAAGCAGAACTAGGGGGCATAGCCTCAAAATAAGGGGAAGTAGATTTAGGACGGAGTGTAGGAGGAACTTCTTCACCCAAAGGGTTGTGAATCTATGGAATTCCTTGCCCAGTGAAGCAGTAGAGGCTCCTTCATTAAATGTTTTTAAGATAAAGATAGATAGTTTTTTGAAGAATAGAGGGATTAAGGGTTATGGTGTTCGGGCCGGAAAGTGGAGCTGAGTCCACAAAAGATCAGCCATGATCTCATTGAATGGTGGAGCAGGCTCGAGGGGGCAGATGGCCTACTCCTGCTCCTAGTTCTTATGTTCTTCTAAACTCACAGAGCAGCAAAAGGCCCCGGGTCCCACACCCAGTCTGTGCCGTTAACCGCAACATCCACCCCCTCCTTTACCCGACCCCCTCCCCAAGCACAGGCAAGCCTCCTCTTCTGCCCCTCTCCGGGAGGAGAAAAGACGGGAAAGGCTTGAGCAGAGGTGATGCCTCTAAAGGGCGGATAGCCGCACAAACGCTCTGTCGGTGGCCAAGGGAGGCTGTGATTGCTCCCGCTGGCCGGGGAATCGAGACCACGGGCTCTCAGAATAAAGGGGGGGGGGTCATTTAGGACTGAGAGGAGCAGAAATCTCTTCAGTCAAGAGGGTTCTGAATCTAGAACATTCTCTCCCCCCCCGCCCCCGAGCTTTGGGGACGCTCCAGTCTTGACCACATTTCAACCTGGGACAGGCGAGACTGTCGGTGTCTTGGGGGAATTAAGGGACACGGAACGTGGACAGGGAAACGGAGCTGGAGGCCCACAAACGACGGCGGTCGTACTGAACGACGGGGGGCAGGGTCCGACTGGCCGAATGGGCCACCCCTGCTCGGATTTCCCCTCGGGACCCGGCTTACCTGCTTGGGCGTCGAGGACGTGGACCGGGCCAGGGAGACGGCAGCTCCTGGGGCGGGGCGAGGCCCTCGGAGCCCGCCGCCCACGATGTGTCGAACGGCCAGCATGGCGAGACCTGGGGGAGAGAGAGAGAGAGACGCGGTCAAAAAGAGGGACAGGGCTGGAGGTCCCTGGGGTGGCGGGGGACAGACACAATGAGAAAGAGGGACAGGACTGAGGGCAGCACAGTGGTTAACACTGTTGCTACACAGCGCCAGGGTCCCAGGTTTGATTCCCCGCTGGGTCACTGTCTGTGCGGAGTCTGCGCGTCCTCCCCGTGTCTGCGTGGGTTTCCTCCGGGTGCTCCGGTTTCCTCCCACAGTCCAAAGACGTGCTGTTGGGTGAATTGGACATTCTGAATTCTCCCTCTGCGTACCCGAACAGGTGCCGGAATGTGGCGACTAGGGGCCTTTCACAGTAACTTCATCGCAGTGTTAATGTAAGCCTACTTGTGACTTCTCCCCCCGCGTGTCTCTCTCTCTCTCTGTCTCTCTCTCTGTCTCTCTCTCTCTCTGTCTCTCTCTCTCTCTCCGTCTCTCTCTCTCTCTCCGTCTCTCTCTCTCTCTCTCCCTGTCTCTCTCTCTCTCTCTCTCTCCCCTGTCTCTCTCTCTCTCTCCCCCCGTGTGTGTGTGTGTGTCTCTCTCTCTCTCTCTCTCTCTCTCCCCCATGTGTGTCTCTCTCTCTCTCTCTCTCCCCCTGTGTGTGTCTCTCTCTCTCTCTCTCTCCCTGTGTGTCTCTCTCTCTCTCTCTCTCTCCCTCTGTCTCTCTCCCCCTGTCTCTCTCTCTCCCCCCTCCCCGTCTCTCTCTCTCCCCCTCTCCCCCTGTCTCTCTCTCTCCCCCCGTCTCTCTCTCTCCCCCTCTCCCCGTGTCTCTCTCTCTCCCCCTGTCTCTCTCTCTCTCTCTCTCTCTCTCTCTCTCTCTCTCTCTCCCTGTGTCTCTCTCCCTGTGTCTCTCTCTCTCTCTCCCCCCGTGTGTCTCTCTCTCTCTCTCTCTCCCCCTGTCTCTCTCTCTCCCCCTCTCCCCCTGTCTCTCCCTCTCCCCCTCTCCCTCCCTCTCCCCGTGTCTCTCTCTCTCTCTCTCTCTCTCTCCCCCCGTGTCTCTCTCTCCCTCTCTCCCCGTGTCTCTCTCTCCCTCTCTCCCCCTGTGTGTCTCTCTCTCCCTCTCTCCCCCTGTGTGTCTCTCTCCCTCTCTCCCCCTGTGTGTCCCTCTCCCCCTGTCTCTCTCTCTCCCCCTCTCCCCCTGTCTCTCTCTCTCCCCCTCTCCCCCTCTCCCCCTGTCTCTCTCTCTCCCCCTCTCCCCCGTCTCTCCCTCTCCCCCCGTGTCTCTCTCTCCCTCTCTCCCTCTGTGTCTCTCTCTCCCTCTCTCCCCGTGTGTCTCTCTCCCTCTCTCCCCGTGTGTTTCTCTCCCCCTCTCCCCCGTCTCTCTCTCTCCCCCTCTCCCCCCGTCTCTCCCTCTCCCCGTGTCTCTCTCTCTCTCCCCGTGTGTCTCCCTGTCTCTCTCCCCCCGTGTGTCTCCCTGTCTCTCTCCCCCCGTGTGTCTCCCTGTCTCTCTCCCCCCGTGTGTCTCCCTGTCTCTCTCCCCCCCTCGTGTGTCTCCCTGTCTCTCTCCCCCCGTGTGTCTCCCTGTCTCTCTCCCCCCCTGTGTGTCTCCTGTCTCTCTCCCCCCCCTGTCTCTCTCCCCCCGTGTGTCTCCCTGTCTCTCTCCCCCCCGTGTCTCCCTGTCTCTCTCCCCCCGTGTGTCTCCCTGTCTCTCTCCCCCCCTGTCTCTCTCCCCCCCCCGTGTGTCTCCCTGTCTCTCTCCCCCCCTGTGTGTCTCCCAGTCTCTCTCCCCCCCGTGTGTCTCCCTGTCTCTCTCCCCCCGTGTGTGTCTCCCTGTCTCTCTCCCCCCGTGTGTCTCCTGTCTCTCTCCCCCCGTGTGTCTCCCTGTCTCTCTCCCCCCGTCTCCCTGTCTCTCTCCCCCCGTGTGTCTCCCTGTCTCTCTCCCCCCGTGTGTCTCCCTGTCTCTCTCCCCCCGTGTGTCTCCCTGTCTCTCTCCCCCCCGTCTCCCTGTCTCACTCCCCCGTGTGTCTCCCTGTCTCTCTCCCCCCCTGTGTGTCTCCCTGTCTCTCTCCCCCCCTGTGTGTCCCCTGTCTCTCTCCCCCCGTGTCTCCTCTCTCCCCCCGTGTGTCTCCCTGTCTCTCTCCCCCCGTGTGTCTCCCTGTCTCTCTCCCCCCGTGTGTCTTCCCTGTCTCTCTCCCCCCGTGTGTCACCCTGTCTCTCTCCCCCCCGTGTGTCTCCCTGTCT
The DNA here is from genome assembly GCF_047496885.1 of Scyliorhinus torazame. NCBI lineage: Eukaryota > Metazoa > Chordata > Chondrichthyes > Carcharhiniformes > Scyliorhinidae > Scyliorhinus > Scyliorhinus torazame. The sequence continues at coordinate 189,919 of NW_027308095.1, forward strand.
CTCTCCCCCCGTCTCCCTGTCTCTCTCCCCCCGTGTGTCTCCCTGTCTCTCTCCCCCCGTCTCCCTGTCTCTCTCCCCCCGTGTGTCTCCCTGTCTCTCTCCCCCCGTGTGTCTCCCTGTCTCTCTCCCCCCGTGTGTCTCCCTGTCTCTCTCCCCCCCGTGTGTCTCCCTGTCTCTCTCCCCCCGTGTGTCTCCCTGTCTCTCTCCCCCCGTCTCCCTGTCTCTCTCCCCCCCTGTGTGTCTCCCTGTCTCTCTCCCCCCGTGTGTCTCCCAGTCTCTCTCCCCCCCCGTGTGTCTCCCAGTCTCTCTCCCCCCCCGTGTGTCTCCCTGTCTCTCTCCCCCCCTGTGTGTCTCCCTGTCTCTCTCCCCCCCTGTGTGTCTCCCTGTCTCTCTCTCCCCCCGTGTGTCTCCCTGTCTCTCTCCCCCCGTGTGTCTCCCTGTCTCTCTCCCCCCCTGTCTCTCTCCCCCTGTGTGTCTCCCTGTCTCTCTCCCCCCCTGTGTGTCTCCCTGTCTCTCTCCCCCCGTGTGTCTCCCTGTCTCTCTCCCCCCGTGTGTCTCCCTGTCTCTCTCCCCCCCGTGTGTCTCCCTGTCTCTCTCCCCCCGTGTGTCTCCCTGTCTCTCTCCCCCCCTGTCTCTCTCCCCCCCCCTGTGTGTCTCCCTGTCTCTCTCCCCCCGTGTGTCTCCCTGTCTCTCTCCCCCCGTGTGTCTCCCTGTCTCTCTCCCCCCGTGTGTCTCCCTGTCTCTCTCCCCCCGTCTCCCTGTCTCTCTCTCCCCCCGTGTGTCTCCCTGTCTCTCTCCCCCCCTGTGTGTCTCCCTGTCTCTCTCCCCCCGTGTGTCTCCCTGTCTCTCTCCCCCCCGTGTGTCTCCCTGTCTCTCTCCCCCCCCCCCTGTGTGTCTCCCTGTCTCTCTCCCCCCCTGTCTCTCTCCCCCGTGTGTCTCCCTGTCTCTCTCCCCCCCTGTGTGTCTCCCTGTCTCTCTCCCCCCCCGTGTGTCTCCCCCCGTGTGTCTCCCTGTCTCTCTCCCCCCCCCGTGTGTCTCCCCCCGTGTGTCTCCCCCCCGTGTGTCTCCCTGTCTCTCTCCCCCCCGTGTGTCTCCCTGTCTCTCTCCCCCCCTGTCTCCCTGTCTCTCTCCCCCCCTGTCTCCCTGGTTCTCTCTCCCCCCGTCTCCCTGTCTCTCTCCCCCCCCCCCTGTCTCCCTGTCTCTCTCTCCCCCCCTGTCTCTCTCTCCCCCCCCGTCTCCCTGTCTCTCTCCCCCCCCCTTGTCTCCCTGTTTCTCTCTCCCCCCGTCTCCCTGTCTCTCTCCCCCCCCCCCTGTCTCCCTGTCTCTCTCTCCCCCCTGTCTCTCTCTCCCCCCTGTCTCCCTGTCTCTCTCTCCCCCCGTGTGTCTCCCTGTCTCTCTCCCCCCGTGTGTCTCCCTGTCTCTCTCCCCCCGTGTGTCTCCCTGTCTCTCTCCCCCCGTCTCCCTGTCTCTCCCCCCCTGTGTGTCTCCTGTCTCTCTCCCCCGTGTGTCTCCGTCTCTCTCCCCCCCTGTCTCTCTCCCCCCCTGTGTGTCTCCCTGTCTCTCTCCCCCCCCGTGTGTCTCCCTGTCTCTCTCCCCCCCCGTGTGTCTCCCTGTCTCTCTCCCCCCCGTGTGTCTCCCTGTCTCTCTCCCCCCCCCCCCGTGTGTCTCCCTGTCTCTCTCCCCCCGTGTGTCTCCGTCTCTCTCCCCCCCTGTCTCTCTCCCCCCCTGTGTGTCTCCCTGTCTCTCTCCCCCCCCCGTGTGTCTCCCTGTCTCTCTCCCCCCCCGTGTGTCTCCCTGTCTCTCTCCCCCCGTGTGTCTCCCTGTCTCTCTCCCCCCCCCCCCGTGTGTCTCCCTGTCTCTCTCCCCCCCCCGTGTGTCTCCCTGTCTCTCTCCCCCCCCTGTGTGTCTCCCTGTCTCTCTCCCCCCGTGTGTCTCCCTGTCTCTCTCCCCCCCTGTGTGTCTCCCTGTCTCTCTCCCCCCCTGTGTGTCTCCCTGTCTCTCTCCCCCCCCGTGTGTCTCCCCCGTGTGTCTCCCTGTCTCTCTCCCCCCCCGTGTGTCTCCCCCCGTGTGTCTCCCTGTCTCTCTCCCCCCCCGTGTGTCTCCCTGTCTCTCTCCCCCCGTGTGTCTCCCTGTCTCTCTCCCCCCCGTGTGTCTCCCTGTCTCTCTCCCCCCCCTGTCTCCCTGTTTCTCTCTCCCCCGTCTCCCTGTCTCTCTCTCCCCCCCGTCTCTCTCTCCCCCGTCTCCCTGTCTCTCTCTCCCCCCGTCTCCCTGGTCTCTCTCTCCCCCCCTGTCTCCTGTCTCTCTCTCCCCCCCCGTCTCCCTGTCTCTCTCTCCCCCCGTGTGTCTCCCCCCGTGTGTCTCCCTGTCTCTCTCCCCCCCGTGTGTCTCCCCCCGTGTGTCTCCCTGTCTCTCTCCCCCCCCGTGTGTCTCCCTGTCTCTCTCCCCCCGTGTGTCTCCCTGTCTCTCTCCCCCCCCGTGTGTCTCCCTGTCTCTCTCCCCCCCTGTCTCTCTCTCCCCCCGTCTCCCTGTCTCTCTCTCCCCCCCCGTCTCCCTGTCTCTCTCCCCCCCCGTGTGTCTCCCCCCGTGTGTCTCCCTGTCTCTCTCCCCCCCCCGTGTGTCTCCCTGTCTCTCTCCCCCCGTGTGTCTCCCTGTCTCTCTCCCCCCCCGTGTGTCTCCCTGTCTCTCTCCCCCCCCTGTCTCCCTGTTCTCTCTCCCCCCGTCTCCCTGTCTCTCTCTCCCCCCCCGTCTCTCTCTCCCCCCGTCTCCCTGTCTCTCTCTCCCCCCGTCTCCCTGTCTCTCTCTCCCCCCCCGTCTCCCTGTCTCTCTCTCCCTCTCCCCCCCGTCTCCTGTCTCTCTCCCCCCGTCTCCCTGTCTCTCTCTCCCCCCCCGTCTCCCTGTCTCTCTCTCCCCCCCCGGGTCTCCCTGTCTCTCTCTCCCCCGTGTGTCTCCCCCCGTGTGTCTCCCTGTCTCTCTCTCCCCCGTGTGTCTCCCCCCGTGTGTCTCCCTGTCTCTCTCTCCCCCCGTGTGTCTCCCCCCGTGTGTCTCCCTGTCTCTCTCCCCCCCGTGTGTCTCCCCCCGTGTGTCTCCCTGTCTCTCTCCCCCCCCGTGTGTCTCCCTGTCTCTCTCCCCCCCCCGTGTGTCTCCCTGTCTCTCTCCCCCCCCCGTGTGTCTCCCTGTCTCTCTCCCCCCCCCGTGTGTCTCCCTGTCTCTCTCCCCCCCCCGTGTGTCTCCCTGTCTCTCTCCCCCCCCCGTGTGTCTCCCTGTCTCTCTCCCCCCCCGTGTGTCTCCCTGTCTCTCTCCCCCCCCCGTGTGTCTCCTGTCTCTCTCCCCCCCCCCGTGTGTCTCCCTGTCTCTCTCCCCCCCCGTGTGTCTCCCTGTCTCTCTCCCCCCCCGTGTGTCTCCCTGTCTCTCTCCCCCCCCCGTGTGTCTCCCTGTCTCTCTCCCCCCCCGTGTGTCTCCCTGTCTCTCTCCCCCCCCGTGTGTCTCCCTGTCTCTCTCCCCCCCCCGTGTGTCTCCCTGTCTCTCTCCCCCCCCGTGTGTCTCCCTGTCTCTCTCCCCCCCCCGTGTGTCTCCCTGTCTCTCTCCCCCCCCCGTGTGTCTCCCTGTCTCTCTCCCCCCCCCGTGTGTCTCCCTGTCTCTCTCCCCCCCCGTGTGTCTCCTGTCTCTCTCCCCCCCGTGTGTCTCCCTGTCTCTCTCCCCCCCCCGTGTGTCTCCCTGTCTCTCTCCCCCCCCCGTGTGTCTCCTGTCTCTCTCCCCCCCCCCGTGTGTCTCCCTGTCTCTCTCCCCCCCCCCGTGTGTCTCCCTGTCTCTCTCCCCCCCCCGTGTGTCTCCCTGTCTCTCTCCCCCCCCCGTGTGTCTCCCTGTCTCTCTCCCCCCCCCGTGTGTCTCCCTGTCTCTCTCCCCCCCCCGTGTGTCTCCCTGTCTCTCTCCCCCCCCCCGTGTGTCTCCCTGTCTCTCTCCCCCCCCGTGTGTCTCCGTCTCTCCCCCCCCCGTGTGTCTCCCTGTCTCTCTCCCCCCCCCGTGTGTCTCCCTGTCTCTCTCCCCCCCCCGTGTGTCTCCCTTGTCTCTCTCCCCCCCCCGTGTGTCCTCCCTGTCTCTTCCCCCCCCCCGTGTGTCTCCCTGTCTCTCTCCCCCCCCCGTGTGTCTCCCTGTCTCTCTCCCCCCCCCGGTGTGTCTCCCTGTCTCTCTCCCCCCCCCCGTGTGTCTCCCTGTCTCTCTCCCCCCCCCGTGTGTCTCCCTGTCTCTCTCCCCCCCCCGTGTGTCTCCCTGTCTCTCTCCCCCCCCCGTGTGTCTCCTGTCTCTCTCCCCCCCCGTGTGTCTCCCTGTCTCTCCGTCCCCTCCCCCCGTGTGTCTCCCTGTCTCTCTCCCCCCCCCGTGTGTCTCCCCTGTCTCTCTCCCCCCCCCGTGTGTCTCCCTGTCTCTCTCCCCCCCCCGTGTGTCTCCCTGTCTCTCTCCCCCCCCCCGTGTGTCTCCCTGTCTCTCTCCCCCCCCCGTGTGTCTCCCTGTCTCTCTCCCCCCCCCCGTGTGTCTCCCTGTCTCTCTCCCCCCCCCGTGTGTCTCCCTGTCTCTCTCCCCCCCCCGTGTGTCTCCCTGTCTCTCTCCCCCCCCGTGTGTCTCCCTGTCTCTCTCCCCCCCCCGTGTGTCTCCCTGTCTCTCTCCCCCCCCCGTGTGTCTCCCTGTCTCTCTCCCCCCCCCGTGTGTCTCCCTGTCTCTCTCCCCCCCCCGTGTGTCTCCCTGTCTCTCTCCCCCCCCGTGTGTCTCCCTGTCTCTCTCCCCCCCCCGTGTGTCTCCCTGTCTCTCTCCCCCCCCCGTGTGTCTCCCTGTCTCTCTCCCCCCCCCGTGTGTCTCCCTGTCTCTCTCCCCCCCCGTGTGTCTCCCTGTCTCTCTCCCCCCCCCCGTGTGTCTCCTGTCTCTCTCCCCCCCCCCGTGTGTCTCCCTGTCTCTCTCCCCCCCCCGTGTGTCTCCCTGTCTCTCTCCCCCCCCCCCGTGGTCTCCCTGTCTCTCTCCCCCCCCCGTGTGTCTCCCTGTCTCTCTCCCCCCCCCGTGTGTCTCCCTGTCTCTCTCCCCCCCCCGTGTGTCTCCCTGTCTCTCTCCCCCCCCCGTGTGTCTCCCTGTCTCTCTCCCCCCCCCGTGTGTCTCCCTGTCTCTCTCCCCCCCCCCGTGTGTCTCCCTGTCTCTCTCCCCCCCCCCGTGTGTCTCCCTGTCTCTCTCCCCCCCCCGTGTGTCTCCCTGTCTCTCTCCCCCCCCCGTGTGTCTCCCTGTCTCTCTCCCCCCCCCCGTGTGTCTCCCTGTCTCTCTCCCCCCCCCCGTGTGTCTCCCTGTCTCTCTCCCCCCCCCGTGTGTCTCCCTGTCTCTCTCCCCCCCCCGTGTGTCTCCCTGTCTCTCTCCCCCCCCCGTGTGTCTCCCTGTCTCTCTCCCCCCCCCGTGTGTCTCCCTGTCTCTCTCCCCCCCCCGTGTGTCTCCCTGTCTCTCTCCCCCCCCCGTGTGTCTCCCTGTCTCTCTCCCCCCCCCGTGTGTCTCCCTGTCTCTCTCCCCCCCCCGTGTGTCTCCCTGTCTCTCTCCCCCCCCCGTGTGTCTCCCTGTCTCTCTCCCCCCCCCGTGGTGTCTCCCTGTCTCTCTCCCCCCCCCGTGTGTCTCCCTGTCTCTCTCCCCCCCCCGTGTGTCTCCCTGTCTCTCTCCCCCCCCCGTGTGTCTCCCTGTCTCTCTCCCCCCCCCGTGTGTCTCCCTGTCTCTCTCCCCCCCCCGTGTGTCTCCCTGTCTCTCTCCCCCCCCCGTGTGTCTCCTGTCTCTCTCCCCCCCCGTGTGTCTCCCTGTCTCTCTCCCCCCCCCGTGTGTCTCCCTGTCTCTCTCCCCCCCCCCGTGTGTCTCCCTGTCTCTCTCCCCCCCCCGTGTGTCTCCCTGTCTCTCTCCCCCCCCCGTGTGTCTCCCTGTCTCTCTCCCCCCCCGTGTGTCTCCCTGTCTCTCTCCCCCCCCCGTGTGTCTCCCTGTCTCTCTCCCCCCCCCGTGTGTCTCCCTGTCTCTCTCCCCCCCCGTGTGTCTCCCTGTCTCTCTCCCCCCCCGTGTGTCTCCCTGTCTCTCTCCCCCCCCCGTGTGTCTCCTGTCTCTCTCCCCCCCCCGTGTGTCTCCCTGTCTCTCTCCCCCCCCCGTGTGTCTCCCTGTCTCTCTCCCCCCCCCGTGTGTCTCCCTGTCTCTCTCCCTCCCCCCCCCCGTGTGTCTCCCTGTCTCTCTCCCCCCCCCGTGTGTCTCCCTGTCTCTCTCCCCCCCCCGTGTGTCTCCCTGTCTCTCTCCCCCCCCCGTGTGTCTCCCTGTCTCTCTCCCCCCCCCGTGTGTCTCCCTGTCTCTCTCCCCCCCCCGTGTGTCTCCCTGTCTCTCTCCCCCCCCCGTGTGTCTCCCTGTCTCTCTCCCCCCCCCGTGTGTCTCCTGTCTCTCTCCCCCCCCGTGTGTCTCCCTGTCTCTCTCCCCCCCCCGTGTGTCTCCCTGTCTCTCTCCCCCCCCCGTGTGTCTCCCTGTCTCTCTCCCCCCCCCGTGTGTCTCCCTGTCTCTCTCCCCCCCCGTGTGTCTCCCTGTCTCTCTCCCCCCCCCGTGTGTCCTCCCTGTCTCTCTCCCCCCCCCCGTGTGTCTCCCTGTCTCTCTCCCCCCCCCGTGTGTCTCCCTGTCTCTCTCCCCCCCCCGTGTGTCTCCCTGTCTCTCTCCCCCCCCCGTGTGTCTCCCTGTCTCTCTCCCCCCCCCGTGTGTCTCCCTGTCTCTCTCCCCCCCCCGTGTGTCTCCCTGTCTCTCTCCCCCCCCCGTGTGTCTCCCTGTCTCTCTCCCCCCCCCGTGTGTCTCCCTGTCTCTCTCCCCCCCCCGTGTGTCTCCCTGTCTCTCTCCCCCCCCCGTGTGTCTCCTGTCTCTCTCCCCCCCCCGTGTGTCTCCCTGTCTCTCTCCCCCCCCCGTGTGTCTCCCTGTCTCTCTCCCCCCCCCGTGTGTCTCCCTGTCTCTCTCCCCCCCCCGTGTGTCTCCCTGTCTCTCTCCCCCCCCCGTGTGTCTCCCTGTCTCTCTCCCCCCCCCGTGTGTCTCCCTGTCTCTCTCCCCCCCCCGTGTGTCTCCCTGTCTCTCTCCCCCCCCCGTGTGTCTCCCTGTCTCTCTCCCCCCCCGTGTGTCTCCCTGTCTCTCCTCTCCCCCCCCCGTGTGTCTCCCTGTCTCTCTCCCCCCCCCGTGTGTCTCCCTGTCTCTCTCCCCCCCCCGTGTGTCTCCCTGTCTCTCTCCCCCCCCGTGTGTCTCCCTGTCTCTCTCCCCCCCCCGTGTGTCTCCCTGTCTCTCTCCCCCCCCCGTGTGTCTCCCTGTCTCTCTCCCCCCCCCGTGTGTCTCCCTGTCTCTCTCCCCCCCCCGTGTGTCTCCCTGTCTCTCTCCCCCCCCCCGTGTGTCTCCCTGTCTCTCTCCCCCGCCCGTGTGTCTCCCTGTCTCTCTCCCCCCCCGTGTGTCTCCCTGTCTCTCTCCCCCCCCCGTGTGTCTCCCTGTCTCTCTCCCCCCCCCGTGTGTCTCCCTGTCTCTCTCCCCCCCCCGTGTGTCTCCCTGTCCTCTCTCCCCCCCCCGTGTGTCTCCCTGTCTCTCTCCCCCCCCCGTGTGTCTCCCTGTCTCTCTCCCCCCCCCCGTGTGTCTCCCTGTCTCTCTCCCCCCCCCGTGTGTCTCCCTGTCTCTCTCCCCCCCCCGTGTGTCTCCCTGTCTCTCTCCCCCCCCCGTGTGTCTCCCTGTCTCTCTCCCCCCCCGTGTGTCTCCCTGTCTCTCTCCCCCCCCCGTGTGTCTCCCTGTCTCTCTCCCCCCCCCGTGTGTCTCCCTGTCTCTCTCCCCCCCCCGTGTGTCTCCCTGTCTCTCTCCCCCCCCCGTGTGTCTCCCTGTCTCTCTCCCCCCCCCGTGTGTCTCCCTGTCTCTCTCCCCCCCCCGTGTGTCTCCCTGTCTCTCTCCCCCCCCCAGTGTGTCTCCCTGTCTCTCTCCCCCCCCCGTGTGTCTCCCTGTCTCTCTCCCCCCCCCGTGTGTCTCCCTGTCTCTCTCCCCCCCCCGTGTGTCTCCTGTCTCTCTCCCCCCCCCGTGTGTCTCCCTGTCTCTCTCCCCCCCCCGTGTGTCTCCCTGTCTCTCTCCCCTCCCCCCCCGTGTGTCTCCCTGTCTCTCTCCCCCCCCCGTGTGTCTCCCTGTCTCTCTCCCCCCCCCGTGTGTCTCCCTGTCTCTCTCCCCCCCCGTGTGTCTCCCTGTCTCTCTCCCCCCCCGTGTGTCTCCCTGTCTCTCTCCCCCCCCGTGTGTCTCCCTGTCTCTCTCCCCCCCCCGTGTGTCTCCCTGTCTCTCTCCCCCCCCCGTGTGTCTCCCTGTCTCTCTCCCCCCCCCGTGTGTCTCCCTGTCTCTCTCCCCCCCCCGTGTGTCTCCCTGTCTCTCTCCCCCCCCCGTGTGTCTCCCTGTCTCTCTCCCCCCCCCGTGTGTCTCCCTGTCTCTCTCCCCCCCCCGTGTGTCTCCCTGTCTCTCTCCCCCCCCGTGTGTCTCCCTGTCTCTCTCCCCCCCCCGTGTGTCTCCCTGTCTCTCTCCCCCCCCCGTGTGTCTCCCTGTCTCTCTCCCCCCCCCGTGTGTCTCCCTGTCTCTCTCCCCCCCCCGTGTGTCTCCCTGTCTCTCTCCCCCCCCCGTGTGTCTCCCTGTCTCTCTCCCCCCCCGTGTGTCTCCCTGTCTCTCTCCCCCCCCCGTGTGTCTCCCTGTCTCTCTCCCCCCCCCGTGTGTCTCCCTGTCTCTCTCCCCCCCCCGTGTGTCTCCCTGTCTCTCTCCCCCCCCCGTGTGTCTCCCTGTCTCTCTCCCCCCCCCGTGTGTCTCCCTGTCTCTCTCCCCCCCCCGTGTGTCTCCCTGTCTCTCTCCCCCCCCCGTGTGTCTCCCTGTCTCTCTCCCCCCCCCGTGTGTCTCCCTGTCTCTCTCCCCCCCCCGTGTGTCTCCCTGTCTCTCTCCCCCCCCCGTGTGTCTCCCTGTCTCTCTCCGGCTCCCCCCCCCGTGTGTCTCCCTGTCTCTCTCCCCCCCCCGTGTGTCTCCCTGTCTCTCTCCCCCCCCCGTGTGTCTCCCTGTCTCTCTCCCCCCCCCGTGTGTCTCCCTGTCTCTCTCCCCCCCCCGTGTGTCTCCTGTCTCTCTCCCCCCCCCCGTGTGTCTCCCTGTCTCTCTCCCCCCCCCGTGTGTCTCCCTGTCTCTCTCCCCCCCCCGTGTGTCTCCCTGTCTCTCTCCCCCCCCCGTGTGTCTCCCTGTCTCTCTCCCCCCCCCCGTGTGTCCTCCCTGTCTCTCTCCCCCCCCCGTGTGTCTCCCTGTCTCTCTCCCCCCCCCGTGTGTCTCCCTGTCTCTCTCCCCCCCCCCGTGTGTCTCCCTGTCTCTCTCCCCCCCCCGTGTGTCTCCCTGTCTCTCTCCCCCCCCCGTGTGTCTCCCTGTCTCTCTCCCCCCCCCGTGTGTCTCCCTGTCTCTCTCCCCCCCCCGTGTGTCTCCCTGTCTCTCTCCCCCCCCCGTGTGTCTCCTGTCTCTCTCCCCCCCCCGTGTGTCTCCCTGTCTCTCTCCCCCCCCCGGTGTGTCTCCCCTGTCTCTCTCCCCCCCCCCGTGTGTCTCCCTGTCTCTCTCCCCCCCCGTGTGTCTCCCTGTCTCTCTCCCCCCCCCGTGTGTCTCCCTGTCTCTCTCCCCCCCCCGTGTGTCTCCCTGTCTCTCTCCCCCCCCCGTGTGTCTCCCTGTCTCTCTCCCCCCCCCGTGTGTCTCCCTGTCTCTCTCCCCCCCCGTGTGTCTCCCTGTCTCTCTCTCCCCCCCCCCGTGTGTCTCCCTGTCTCTCTCCCCCCCCCCGTGTGTCTCCTGTCTCTCTCCCCCCCCCCGTGTGTCTCCCTGTCTCTCTCCCCCCCCGTGTGTCTCCCTGTCTCTCTCCCCCCCCCGTGTGTCTCCCTGTCTCTCTCCCCCCCCCGTGTGTCTCCCTGTCTCTCTCCCCCCCCCGTGTGTCTCCCTGTCTCTCTCCCCCCCCCGTGTGTCTCCCTGTCTCTCTCCCCCCCCCCGTGTGTCTCCCTGTCTCTCTCCCCCCCCCGTGTGTCTCCCTGTCTCTCTCCCCCCCCCGTGTGTCTCCCTGTCTCTCTCCCCCCCCCCGTGTGTCTCCCTGTCTCTCTCCCCCCCCCGTGTGTCTCCCTGTCTCTCTCCCCCCCCGTGTGTCTCCCTGTCTCTCTCCCCCCCCCGTGTGTCTCCCTGTCTCTCTCCCCCCCCCGTGTGTCTCCCTGTCTCTCTCCCCCCCCCGTGTGTCTCCCTGTCTCTCTCCCCCCCCGTGTGTCTCCCTGTCTCTCTCCCCCCCCCGTGTGTCTCCCTGTCTCTCTCCCCCCCCGTGTGTCCTCCCTGTCTCTCTCCCCCCCCCCGTGTGTCTCCTGTCTCCTCTCCCCCCCCCGTGTGTCTCCCTGTCTCTCTCCCCCCCCCGTGTGTCTCCCTGTCTCTCTCCCCCCCCCGTGTGTCTCCCTGTCTCTCTCCCCCCCCCGTGTGTCTCCCTGTCTCTCTCCCCCCCCGTGTGTCTCCCTGTCTCTCTCCCCCCCCGTGTGTCTCCCTGTCTCTCTCCCCCCCCCGTGTGTCTCCCTGTCTCTCTCCCCCCCCCGTGTGTCTCCCTGTCTCTCTCCCCCCCCCCGTGTGTCTCCCTGTCTCTCTCCCCCCCCCGTGTGTCTCCCTGTCTCTCCACCCCCCCCCGTGTGTCTCCCTGTCTCTCTCCCCCCCCCCGTGTGTCTCCCTGTCTCTCTCCCCCCCGTGTGTCTCCCTGTCTCTCTCCCCCCCCCGTGTGTCTCCTGTCTCTCTCCCCCCCCCGTGTGTCTCCCTGTCTCTCTCCCCCCCCGTGTGTCTCCCTGTCTCTCTCCCCCCCCGTGTGTCTCCCTGTCTCTCTCCCCCCCCCCCGTGTGTCTCCCTGTCTCTCTCCCCCCCCCGTGTGTCTCCCTGTCTCTCTCCCCCCCCCCGTGTGTCTCCCTGTCTCTCTCCCCCCCCCGTGTGTCTCCCTGTCTCTCTCCCCCCCCCGTGTGTCTCCCTGTCTCTCTCCCCCCCCCGTGTGTCTCCCTGTCTCTCTCCCCCCCCCGTGTGTCTCCCTGTCTCTCTCCCCCCCCCGTGTGTCTCCCTGTCTCTCTCCCCCCCCCCGTGTGTCTCCCTGTCTCTCTCCCCCCCCCGTGTGTCTCCCTGTCTCTCTCCCCCCCCCGTGTGTCTCCCTGTCTCTCTCCCCCCCCCGTGTGTCTCCCTGTCTCTCTCCCCCCCCCGTGTGTCTCCCTGTCTCTCTCCCCCCCCCGTGTGTCTCCCTGTCTCTCTCCCCCCCCCGTGTGTCTCCCTGTCTCTCTCCCCCCCCCGTGTGTCTCCCTGTCTCTCTCCCCCCCCCCGTGTGTCTCCCTGTCTCTCTCCCCCCCCCGTGTGTCTCCCTGTCCTCTCTCCCCCCCCCGTGTGTCTCCCTGTCTCTCTCCCCCCCCGTGTGTCTCCCTGTCTCTCTCCCCCCCCGTGTGTCTCCCTGTCTCTCTCCCCCCCCCCGTGTGTCTCCCTGTCTCTCCCCCTCCCGGGTCCCTCTCTCTCCCCCCCCCGTGTGTCTCCCTGTCTCTCTCCCCCCCCCGTGTGTCTCCCTGTCACTCTCCCCCCCCCGTGTGTCTCCCTTCTCTCTCCCCCCCCCGTGTGTCTCCTG